>NC_086236.1:48190416-48267916 GCF_036321145.2 Pelmatolapia mariae | reverse complement strand
CAAGTACACTAATTAAGGAGGTGAGACTGTAAGTATGGGTTGTTGAGGTGCCCCTCAAAATCTGCTCCACTAACAAAATATTGGTTGGTTTGAACTTTTGATAAAAGTATTACAGCAATACACAAATCTGTAAAAGACTACAGAAGCATTTTTGAAGATCTGGATGTTCATCTTTATACAATAAGATAAACTACAAATGGAGGAAACTTAAACACTAAATAAGATTGGTGTCAATAAAAAGCCATGAAAAAAGCCGTATCGGCCAACAAGAAAAGAGCAAACATACTGGGGAACACCAGCGCCTAAAAATAATCTCAGTGGCACGTCCCACATTTCCAAAGAATCCCACTGATGTCCCACAGCACTTCAGAGATGTGAGCAGAGGAGACAAAAGTTTTAAATTAAATGAAACGTAATTATTTGGAAGGGAAAATAAGAAACTTCCACCAACAACAAAACCTCATCCCAGCTGTAAAGCACAGTGGAGCAAGCACCATGGTTTGGAGCTGTTTTTCTAAATTATTTCCTGGACACATTGCGGTCAGTAGAGAAACCAATTGAATTCAAAATTGTAAAAGAAGAAAACAAATAAATAAAAGCTTGACAGGGCTGGGTCATGTAACTTGAGAATGGTTCAAACAGCAGTCATAAATCAGTGGAAGGGTTAAAAAAGAAGGATATTCAAGTTTTGAATGGAAATGTCAGAGTCCTGATCTTACACTGACTGATGATGTGACAGGACCTGAAACAGAGAGGTTCAGTTAATACATCCCATAATTATTAATGAACTGAAACTGTATTGTAGAATTGGTTTTCTCATCTTTGTGTAAGTCTCATAAAGAGCTACAGGAGACATCTGAGGCTGGTGCTGCTGCAGGAGGTTTACCAAGTTTTAAAAAGTGAGCGATTATTTCATGTTTTCTACACTTGAAAGAGCGCAAGTGTTTGTGATTAGTTTTATATCAGTCTATAACTGTGACTTACAGTGTTTAGACCACATGAGTAATAAAATGAGGTCTGATCATTTTATTCCTAAAAAATTGTAATTGTGTCAAATCTACCTTTAGTTACCCTCCTTTATTCAGCCTACGTGACAGCAGCCTGTCAAAGACACCCGCTACTCTCCCTCCTCCCTGATGAAGCGACTCCCTCTGTTAGGCTCTGCTCAATAAGCAATCATGGCAAGTTGCTCTTAGTCTCACCTGACAGAAAGGTGAGACACAGAGAGTCCATCAGCTTTCTTTAGTCTGTGAGTACATACAGTATGTCTGGCTATGTAATCCATGCTTTCCTATTTTGTTTTTGAGACCAAATCTCCAAGCATACCGATAACAAATCATTCTGGATTTTGATACTGCCCATTCCCACATCTTATTATTTCCATGCATGTCAGAACTGATCTTTGTCTAGTTAATTGACAGGACATGTGCCTGTAACAGAGCAGGGTAGCTTAATGGCAAGAAAAAGCTCTGAGATGAAATATGTACACTATTAAAAACGTATATTTAAGTCTTGACATCTGTTATCAGGGACAGGAAACATAATCTGTACTTCTCTCTTTTAAAGAAACACGAGTTTTGAAACTCCAACAGCCCTCTTTTATCTTTAATTATAAAATATTTTTTATATATGTCTAATCCCATGCTTCACTCTGTGGGTCAGTATTAATACAAATACAGTTGTAGCCTCCACCCGCCTTTTCATATATGTAAAATAATGACTTCTTTTATAATTACCATATGAAGGAGTTTGTGTGTATGTGAGTGCATGTTTTCATGTGCACACCTGCATCTCTGCATCTGGCTGTCTTTTATGAGTATGTCAGCCAGTTGTGTTTCCCCTCATAGGGCCAAGGGTTTTGTCACCGTAGTGACCGTGCTTCTTTTGATCTTCTGATGTATGAGACTAGCAACCTTTCACACACGCACACACACACACACACACATCCACACACAATGAATACACGCAAATAGAGTCCTTTATTCTCATTTATATACAAACTCTCTGCAATCACACATACACCCTGTCAGATCAATAATGAAGGTGTATTGTTGCCCTGCTATAGAGGCCTCTCCTATTCTGTGCTCCCCGCCTCCCTCTTTTCTCCTTGGTCACCCTTTTCTTCCCCCTTTGTCACCCTCCTCTCCTCCTCCTCCTCCTTCTCTCTTTCTCCACAATTTTCTTTCCTTTTTCTTGGTTTTCTTTCGTTCGTTCCCTCTTGTGCTCTCCCACTTCTCTTCTCTCGCCTCATCTCCTCACTCTCCTGTCCCTCTTTGGTAGATGAAAGCACAGATCAGCTCCAGCCTTTGAAGTGGCAGAGACTGGCACCCTCCCACTGGTTTAGAAGGAGGAGGAGGGGAGCAGAGGTTTTAGGAGAAAGGGCAGGAGATGAGAGGAGTTACAAGGAGAGAGAAGAGGAGCGGAAAGGGATGGGAAGAAGGGTTGAAGAGAGGTTTTAATTGAGAGGATGAGAGGAGCTGGCGCCGAGGTAGGAGACGGAAGAAGGATGGAAAAGAGAGAGGGGAGGTCTGGGCTAAGATCCTAACCCAAATGATGTCATTCACACTTTGCCATGGCAACCTGAGGAATGCCTTTTCAAAACCTCAAGCCTGACCAAGGGTGAAGGGTGGGGAGGAGCAATAGTGTATACTCCCCGTTCCTGAAGAAAAAGCATTGAGGTTCTCAACATAAACCTAGTTAATGCTGCTTTCAGTGAGTCAAAGCCTCAGTAATATCTGCTCAGACAACAAAGACAGATCAGAAAACTGCACAACTCTTCTACAAACACACTCTGAGGTCAATCATTCAGAATTTTATCAAAATGCAAACATTAACATGGTGAAACTAGCTGCAGTGTACACATGCGGTACCATTAAAAGAAAAGTAAGCTGTCTGATCTTCCTTGAAAGTCTCTAAATGTAGTGGTGGGCTGATCACACTAATCTCTGGGTTGAATTAAGCAGCTAAAGAGAAAATACTTCACCCATGAAAAGCAAAAGTTTACAGATTTAAAATTGGCGAGCCTCCTTTGATAACCATTCAAAGTTATCTCCGCGCTCTTCTGCACTGCTTCCAGCACTCGGGTTAGTTTTAGATTGCTTCATGGGAGTCCCACTCTGAACACTTACCACATACCCATCTGATATTAGCATGGACCTCAGGCTTGTGCAGAGAGAGCACATTATCTGGATCTCTGGCTAAGATCCAGAGAAGAGTCTGCAGTGTCTGAGCACAAAGGTGTATTGTGTTTTGGTTTTGTTATTTAAAATGGCTTGTACATCATAAATTTGTCCCCCGGGATCAGATTATCAGCAGTGACTTTCAATACGATATCTTGAGGTGTCAGAGGGAGGACTTTTGCCACAAACACAGTGAATTCCAGTGGCCAGCAAACCACATTTTAAGTTTTGTTGTTGTTCAGTCCTGATCAGCACTATTGTTGCCAACCACTCACTCTGCTCATGAGGTTTTGCTCCCTGCAGCTTTGTCATTTTCCCCAAACAGAAATTCAAGTTGAAGGGCTGCATTTCTACAGAAATCAGTGCAGAATCAAAACTGTAAGAGGACAGAGTGGGACTGACAGCACAGCAGGAGCGATGGAAGCATCCTAGTGGGACACAATTGATCAAATCCGAAGGGCAGAGTGGCCAGACTTTTATTTGATGCACAAAGGTTTTTGATTACAACTCCTGATTGTTTCTTGCTGCACACTAAAGACAGTTAGCACAGGATTAAATGAAGGCAGCGGAAACTCTTAGACTCACCTTTTGAAATCATTTAGTTGTTTATTTAATCTGAACAAAAACAACAACAACAATAATCTTTGGGTTGAGTTGTGTTGAGTTGTGAGTGTGTCTACCGCTAAAGGAACTGCAGATGATTGTCTTCTTTCTGATGTGTTCTTCTGTTTGTTTTCTTAAGTAATGGAAAGCACACAGATTCACACAGCAAACATCCCACATGTTGGTGGAAGCAGAGTGTGAGGCTAATGCGATACTGTAATCTAAAACCAATTATTTTATTTTCCGCTGTTCTCTGTGCAGCTGTGTCAATTTGAGGCTGTTAAAGAGTGCAAGGATTTAATGAGTAACCAAACTCTAAAGTTTGTCCTAAAACTTTTATGGACCCAATTTATGTTTTCCAGATCCACAAACTTTCAAGGGTTTCCGAGGCCTCTGGGAAATGTGTTAATTAGGTTAATTATGTAGGTTTTAATTAACTAAGAGGGGTGGGTGGGCTTCTTCTGGCCTGGCTGTCAGGTTGCCCCCAAAGACACCTGGGAGTAAGAGGAGGGGGGAAGAGGGTGATAAGAGAGGGGAGAGCAGGAGTAAATTATAGACAGCCTAGAGGGGCCTGAGCAGATTGGATGTTTTCATCAAGTCTTAATTATCATATATAGATGTGTGTTTGTACAGAATTGTGAAAATCATTATTTATACACTTGTATATGTTTTTTAATTGTCTTACTACAGAGCACATAAAATATCTATTTAATAAGCACAGGTTCATGTGGGCTGAAATTGGGATGTAAAGTTTTATTATGTTTGCGGAGCAGAAATAAATGTAGTAGTCTAATTACTAATTCAGTCCACTCAGTACCATGCTACGTGGCTGCACCTGTTTCATTGCTCAGCATGCTTAAGAACCCTGATCTATTTTATTGTAATTGTTTCTTTGATTAAGCTGTTTGCGCTCATCACCGGCTAATTATCACTGGATAGATAGCATGCCAGTAATACTACTCTTTTTTTATGTTTCCCCATCACAGGTATCACACTGATGTCACTGGACTGGCTGCTGATATCCTTCAAGAGATCTCTGAATCCTAAAAGCTTTCAGAGCATTCAACCATGCCTCCACATGACTGTCATAATTTCAAATTGGATCAGTGGCAGTGACAAATATTAGTGCGTCACTAAAATGTCTTGACAGGGCAATCAAAACATGCATCCAGTGTTCATCAAACTTCACAGGATTACAGCATGAGTGTTAATTTAGACTGTCATTGGCATCACAACACTGACCTCTGAGTGTGTCAACACACCTCGTGTCATCAGCAGTGACAGAATATTAGATCACGCATGCCGTCACGAGTCACAGATTTCTACTTTGTAATAACATGAAGCTAATGGCGACATTTACAAACTCTTTTTTGTTGGTATTCCAGCACTAAAAAGGAAGTTGTTCTGTTTACTTGTAGCAGACTAGTGCCGTGAAAAACCATTAATACCAAAGTGGTTCACCACATCCACTGAGTTGTGCATAAATCATCCATCTCTGCTTTTACACAAGTTAGGTCATATCATTCTGATCTCTGCCTACTGTTACATTCCCAATTGTTTTAACTGGATATAATTACTTTGCATAATTAAATATGCCATTACTGAGAAGTGTTTGAATTTAAAATGAAAGAATGACACTTAAATGTTCTAAGAAGCTGGATGAAGTCGGGTTAAATAGGTGAGGTAGAGGTCATGTTAGAAAGATTATGCTTAGTCATTGAATATGTCCTTAAGCTACCTCAGCTGTCCATGTACCACCACACGTGGACACCACCAGCAGGCTTTTAGTTCACAGCACACTCAATTTTCTGCAACTTTGACTCATCGCATTAAAGCTGGACCCAACTTGCCACTGTACACAGTTTAAGTAGATTTCAACAGTCTCAGTGAATACACAGCAGGTGGACTGCTGGCACATCAGTTTCTCCTCACCTTCCCGTCAATAAGTGTGTAAAACTAATGCAGCAGGCTCCAGACCAGGAATGTCAAACTCATTTTACATGGTGGGCCACATGCAGCCCACTTTGATCTTAAGTGGGTCGGACCACTGAAACTCCCCTTCCTGTCAGTGTAAAGAAGTTGCACTACACATTTAATCTCTGAGATACTGTAATATAAGAAAATGCAATGTCAACAGCACATCTACATGAAGTCCAACTGTTTGGGTTTAAATTCACAGAGAAGGCCCCATTTCATTTCACTGTGGAACCTTTGTAAACAACGAATATTGTTTAGTGTAGTACGCGGGAGGTCTGTCAGCAGGAAAAACTAAAATATATTAAATAGAGTTAGGTCCAAGGTTTATGCCCTTCTACAATTTCCAAAGCTATCTGGTGGGCCAAATTTGTGTCTGTCAGGCCAATTCTTGGCCCCAGGCCTTATGTTTGATACCCCTGCTCCCTGAAATGACTTCAAGTGTTATTAGTGTCTCGTGTTAATCCTTGATTTGAGTAAAAATGAGACTTAAAAGCATACAGTTGAAATGACAGTCCATTTTATTGTTTCAGAACACAGCAGGCTACAGCAACCAGCTCCTCTCACTACCCCACCCACTTACAGCAGACCAATAGGAGCCCTCCTCCACCCCTGTCCTTTCAGACACTCCCACCCACCTAGGTCAGCTACACCCCCTTTGGAACAGCAGAGACATCAGTGTCTCCCTTTAAAGCAAGAAAATAGCTTGATATTTGGACCATGATTTCCAATTCATGTTTTTATACAAAAGCTACACAATGTTACACTTGATCATCAGAATACAATTCAACTGATTAACTTTAGTGTTTGGACACCATTTAAAATGTGATCAGATCCTTTACTTGGATGGAGCATTACCACTAAAAAAAATAAAATAAAATAAAAATAATAACTCAACACTACCAGAGACTGAAAATACAAGGGACTGCAAAAACAAGAGATGAGTATCATAATTCAGAATAATGGAAAAAGCAAGCTAGATTCAGTTGTACCATTACAGACTTAAGGAAAACAGAATAAAAAAGTAAAAATAAAGTAAAAATGAAAAAAATTACATTAAAAGGGATTTGAAAACTAATTATTGAAAAATCTGTGTGTCATGTCAGGATTTGAGGTCAGCCCCCATCAGGCTGAAACCAGAACCAAACCGCACTCAAATCTAGTTTGTCCCAATGGAGTCCCCGTAGACGGGAAACTCTGCTTGCTGTTGTTGAGTCATCTTCAGGCACTTCTGAAACCTCGCCTCCTCCATATGGGCGAATCACGATGCAGGTTCATCCAGATTACATGATACAGCTGCAAGGGGAGAGCAGAGGAGAAATGAGCGGTGGGGAGGAGGCATGGCAGGCATTGGGTGAAGGACCACACATACAGATCAAATACTAGTCAAAGTAACATCACAGACACCACATCACACAGCTTTGTAATTTGGAGCAGTCTGAACATGCAGCAGGCACAAGGAGTAAACCGACACTTCCCCCAGTCCTCGGGCTCTTTATCCAGAAACCACCTCTGAAATGAACACCACTCTGTTCAGCTGACATGAGGCCACAGAGTTGGGGGTTGGGGGTACCAAGTAAATCTTACCTAGTAGAAAGTGTAGTGTAATGTTGGTCTTGGTATTTACAGGTCGGTATCAAACCAGGCCAGTTGGTTTGAGTCGCCAGGTGGCAGGCCCTCTATCAGTTCCTGGGCATGTCCCAGGTCAGGCAGCCCTTCTACAGGGGGGTAGTCCTGGCCAGGGTGGTGCCCTCCACCCAAGTCATGATCCATCATGGGTTCCATACCCATTGTGTCCCCTCCGTAACCCCCCGAATGGAAAGAACGGTAACTTGGGTCTGGTGGAGGAGGAATGGATGGAGGAGACGCAGGTGAAGCAGAGCAGTTGTTAGAAGCAAGTTAACAAACCAAGCTGACACACAGTAGTATGATCACTGAAATGTAACACTGCAAATCAACACAGCACACGGTCAACCCTCCAGCAGACCAAATCAAACCACAGCTGTTAACTCTTATTTCAGCTAAACTTGTGCTTCAGTTCACTGTTTAGTTGTTTCCACCAACAGGAATGCATCTGCAGTAGCCAGAGCCTTTTCTAAATCTATCAACATCAAGTCTGTTTTCATTTGGCTGACGAAGAGTCAATTAAAGCTGTTACTGCTGGAGAATTGGAGAGCAGTGCAAATTAAAACCAACGCCAGCTTGCCCTCTAGCCTCCTGATCAGCACAGTGTCCAAAATCCTGGACACTGGTAATAATTAAAGAGATGGTCTGATCTTCAGCCAGGTCAGAATTAAAGACCATTTTGAACAATCTGACTGAAGTAGTAACACACTTTTCATGTCTTTCTGGAACATGCTGAGAAATCACTTAGTGCAGACTGGAACATTTAAGTGGATCCTTAAATTTAAAAACTCCTAGAAGCTTCTGTAACAGCACCAACCTACATCTGATGTCTCCTGAAGTTGTTTAGAATAAAGCTGCACAACACTGAGGAGTAACATGAACTGTTTTTAGTTTGCTAATATCTAACAGTAGACCTCTTCAGGTCATGCATCATCATCTCAGTTGGGTCAAGATGAAACACTCAAACACTTTGAGTGTCAGCTCATTAGAAGATCTCGACCCCGAGTAGATCTTTAGAGAAGTTGTTGGTCAAGTGGTTTACTTCCTTCAGTCATATTTTCAAGTTCATTAGTGACACACAAATTTGTAATAGCTGTGTCAGATTGCGTATCTGTAATTTTGACTCTGATGAAGACCAGATCACATTTTTGATAAGATGAGTATATCAACTTAATAATAAATTAAGCCCACAGATGTACAAAGACTTCCAAAGAAGGCATTCAGAGCATCCCCAGTTTGATAATTAGCTCAACTGTAGTAATAGTTGGGAAGCCTTTGTCTTCTGCTTTGCTTGCAAGTGTCAAATGAGTGACTTACCTTCTGGTCTGTAGCCCAGAGGCTCACCCTGAGCTCCGATATCCAAACCCAGATCTGCTGTCTGCAGAGCAACACATGGCAAACATTTGACAAAGTTTCAATTACACAAACACTTGTGCATGTCTTTGTAACTGACTACACAATGTAAATAAGCATTACGCAGTTTGTGTCAAAGTGTGTCGCACCTCGTTCCAGGCCATTGGTTCTGTCCTGAAGAGCGAGCTGGTGAGTTCTACAGAGAGGCGCTTCTTGTAGTCTTGAGGTTTGTCCTCTGACATACGGAACAAAACTGCTGCTGCGTATGTGGCTGAGAAAGATAGAAGCATGACTGCTTAACCAACACATTTTTAGCCTTTAAAAACAAAAGCACTTAAAACAGCCATAATACAACTATCAGGGTTAACAAAAGAGGCTAGGTATTACCCATGACTAGAAAGTTTATTCAACTAGCATTCTCCGCATCATTTAGAGGCCCAGGCTGCACATGAGACTGGACTACACTGATTCAAGTGTTGTGACATTTACATATATGCAACAATATAATGAAGTTGTCACCTTAAATATAACTGTTTTAAGAGCAAGCTTGGCTCCTACTTAGATTATTCAACAATGTGCTACAACACAAGCCCACAGTGCGTCTCTGCATGATAGCAGATGAGCCTGGAATGTCACAGAGTTACTGAACAAAAAGCAGCAGCTACATTGAACCGCTAGAGCTGCAAATTTTCAAGATGCCACTTTAGGTCCACATCACACTAAAGAGTCTTCCAGGAAAACAAACAATTATTTCCAAGTGCCAGCGTGTTATCCAATTAAATCCACTCATTGCACAGTTAGACTGGCACTTCTGAACATCTGCATAGTTAAATGCAGCTATTATGTGACTGATAGCGTTGTGTAAATGAGTGTTTTGGGTACATACCAACTCCTTCATTGCGGCTGTGCAATAGCTCTGTGAGTGGAGCAGTGGCTCCCTCAGCTTCGATGGCCTCAGCGGCCTCTTTATCCTGAGCGAGCTCACACAGGACGCCTGCTGCTACACGCTGGATGTTCTCAATGGGAGAATACAGCAGCTGCACACAAACACAGACCAACAGCTTAGTGAAGAAAAAAAAAAAAATACTGAGCCTCCACAGATGCAGCCTCATGATACTATAATTTGTTCCCTCTGGAGAACCACCTCATGCATCCACCCAAACAACTTCTATCTGGGATCATTTTTCTAACCCAGCTCCCCTGTTTAATCCAGACAAGCTTCAAACAAATTAATCTCAATACTAAAAATATCATCCGTAATCTTGGTTAAATTATATTGTTTTATTTTTTGAGATTAAATCTGCAGACTGACCTGTACAAAGAGTGGAATGGTGTTGAGTCCTCTGATGACTATTCTGTTGTGGACATCTCTGGCCAGGATGTGAAGTGCTCCTGTACACCCTTCCACAATCTCCTCCATACGTACTCCCTCCTAATAAACAAACAGCGTAAGATCAGTGCACTTGCAGTATCTCTCTCTACAGACTTCTTAGTAGACCGGGTAGTACTGAGAACTACTGCTCTCTCAGTGAATTCCAGGCACCATGGACTGGTATTTATTAAAGCTGTGTGAATTCACTGAAATGATGAGAGTATGTGCGCTCTTACCACAAACTGCTGCTGTGTGCCTCCCATGCTGGTGCGTCTTTGTGTGTCTTGATGTGCTCTGACCAGCAGCTGAACCAGTCTGGGGATGGCGCCCTGCTCCCTCAAAGGGGCGTGGTTTGCAGGGCAGAGAGCCAGGTTACGGATGAGACCAACTGTAGCCTGACAGAAGAACACAGTTATGTGTCATTTAACCACGATTTTAATGTCACTCTCAGGTTACCCATTAGCCACCCATAATCCAGAACCATACAGAAAACTTTTGTCTTGATGTATATTTGTAGACAGATTTACTGAAAAATATTATTTCAACTTATTTTCTCATCTTAAAGTCAATTATTAAACAAGCTGATTGCACTTGAACAAAAAAATCTTATTTCCTGTCTATCAGTACATGTAATATACCAGTGGAAATGACTGACATGTTTATGACAGCCTACAATATTCGGCTCATTATTTTAGCATCAAAACATAGTTAAGAGTAAAGTGATTTTCACTGCACTAAATGAAGAGCAGCATGAGTGGCTGGCATTATGAAGAGCAGCTTACAGAGTGCTGCTGCCAAGTCTCTCTGTGTGTACCTTGATGAGTGGCCAGTGTGATGGCGGGTGCAGTAATTTGACCACTACAGGCAGGCCATAGTGCAGTCTGACAGCGTTCTGTGCCATCTCAGCATCCTGGTGTCGAGAAGTGAGATGACGCAGGGCACAAATAGCTGGCTCTGTGATGTCTTCTCTGTCTCCAGCCCGAAGCACCGTGCGAACCAACGCCTCAATGCCTCCAACCTAGAGAGGAACAAATAAGATGGCAGATTGTGAATGCAGCAGAAAATCTGGGCCTATAATTTAAATATAGATTTAAAACTATATACATATACATATACACATATATATATATATATATATATATTTTTTTTTTTAAATGGGAAAAACTGCTAGCTAAAACACATCACTTCATATTATAGAAATTTTACATTTTCCTTTGCAAAAAATAAATAAAGTGCTCACCTGGCACACCATCATCTTGTTCTTGTAGTTGTTGCAGGTCAGATTAGACAAGATGCCAGCCGCACAGGTCACCACGTTAATGTCATCACTGCCAAGCAGCTGCACCAGAGTTCCTAGCAGACCCTCCATTCCCTCCTGGGTATAAGGATTGATAAATAGCATCAACAAAAAGTCAATTTAAATGTTTTCTGATGTATTTCATAGCCCGAAACGAAACTAATGATTAACACACAGGTACTGGTAATGGGGCAGCTTGCCTCACCTGTTTGGTGGCAGCATCTGACAAGTTCCTGAGAGTCCAGAGACAGTTCTGGACCAGTCTCTGGCTGGGATCTGTCAGGTGGAGTCCCAGAGCCTGCATGCCTCCTAACAGAAGGAAATGAAGGGCACATAGTGTTTACATACGCAAGATAAGAAAATACATTTCAAAATGAATCAACTTTGTGGTGTTGAGTTTTCTGTACTGCAAGTTTATAAAACATACCAGCCTCTACAATGGCAGGCTTGTTACTGGAGCACACCGACAGAACCTTGAGGACACGGCTTGTGGTCCACAACAGCTTCTCATAGGTATAAGTTCTCATGATGTTGACGAGTGCTTGGGGGCCACCACTGGCCAGGATTATCAACTACACAAACAAAGCAAACAAATATGTTGATCTGAGTGTCAAATCCAGAGTAACACTGCAGTCTAGACGTACATAAGTCAGTTTCTTGCCTCAACAGGTTTCAACACACTAGCCCCCTCACCTTGCTTTCCTGGTTTCCATAGGCCAGTATTTGGAGACAGTCAGTGGTGATGGCCAGAAACTTGACATTGGTTTTGCTGAGCAGAGCCACCATTTTCTGTAGCCCGCCAGCTAAACGAACAGCCATCTTGGCTCCTTCCTGGTGCAGGAGAAGGTTGTGGAGGGTGGTGATGGCATAGAACAGGATAGAGTCCACTGGTGAACTGCAGAAGAGAAGATTACTCAATTACTGGAAAATTACTAACAGATATACAGATAAAGTTTCTCTGCTGTCCTTCCTCTCCACAGTCTCTGCTTTTGGTGAACTGAGACAATTTCTTTATGTCAGCTTTGGCCAAAAAGCATGGTGTGATGATTTCCTTGTCTCTGATCAAAACATTGCTCTGCTTCATGCACTGGTGAGCTAAAGTACAGCAGACAAATGTAGACCCAGAGGGGAAGGGGAAAAAGTATGCCTCCACTCTCCCCCTACATACCCCAGCATTTTAACTAGAGCTGGTATTCC
This sequence comes from Pelmatolapia mariae, assembly GCF_036321145.2. Classification (NCBI taxonomy): domain Eukaryota; kingdom Metazoa; phylum Chordata; class Actinopteri; order Cichliformes; family Cichlidae; genus Pelmatolapia; species Pelmatolapia mariae. The sequence continues at coordinate 48,255,315 of NC_086236.1, read as the reverse complement.
TCCTGACTTGAAGATAGCCAGCAGTCCCTCTCTGTGATGGGAAAGGTTGTGCAGTGTTCCTGCAGTGCAGCGAGCTGTTTCCACATCGTTTGTGTTCTGCATGGTCCTCACAATAGCAGATACCATCTGAGGTGAGCGCATGATAGCGTGGCGAGAAGCTTCTTTCTTCGAAAGCTGGTTAACCATCACTGCTGCTTTGTTTACTACAACCTGGAAGGGATGAAAACTAACGTTAGTGAATCATATCAAAGAGGACAAAATTACTTCTGAGACAGTTCTGAGCCACAAACATATTCACCTGGTCCTCATCATTGAGAAGTTTGGTGAGCTCTGGTATTGCTCTTGTTGCCAGCTCAGCATCATCTTGATAGTTGATCAGATTGACCACAGCATGTTTGAGCATTTGTGACGGCTCTGCCAGCCTCTGGACATTGGTGGGGTTTGCTGCATCATACTGTGTAGAAGGGATCTGCATGCCCTCCTCAAGAGTCTCTGGGAACATTGCTGCACGAACCCGCTGGGCACGTGTCATGGCGTACTGACCATCTAGGTCTAAAAGCAAACAAGACCAGCTTTGTATGATTTGCCAAACGGGTCACCCGTGACCTTCCTTGAAAAGATCACCAGCATTATAACCTACCTTGTACTTGCTCTTGGGAGAAGTTCTGGTTGAAGCCCTGCTCCCACTCATACATGACCTGGTTGCTGTCAACATCATCTTCCTCAGGGTTGCCCTTCCCACTGAGGGATGGAGCAGTTGTGGTGGCCCCTGAGTGGATGCCTGAATCCAGGTAGGACTGTTGCTGCCAGTGACTGACTGCTGCCTTACGGTCTGGCTCCATGGCCATGTCTAGTTCCATCAGATCAGCTGGAAAGAGAAAAGCATGTACCAACCAAGAAAATTCAACAAAAAGTCTATTCTGTAATTTCAAAGGATGTGTAGAGTTACAGACTTTAAGCGATTAATTCCAACTATCCAATTTTGTCAAAGGCTTGAGCTTTTCAAAGACATGGCTGACTTTAAAAGTAATAACAGTGGTGTGCTGATGTCACAGGGTGAGTGCATCAGCAATGGTTAATAGCCTCTGCAGTGAATAGATTTCTGTCCTACTATTATTTTCCAGTGTTTTCATAATTCAGTGTAGTAGGATTTACCAGTAAAAGACTCCTGAAGCATGAAGTTGGATTTTACATGTACCCCAAGTTTCAAATTGAAATCAATAACTAATTCAACGTGCTTTAATGGCAACATAAATCTCTACCAAGCCAAGCTGTAATTTTGGTCTGCTGTAAAGTTTAATACACTGCATGTGTGACTGAGGAAGAAGCAAAGGGTGGGAACCTAATTAAGGGGGACTCAAACTCACCCTGGGAAGCCATGTTCCTTTCTCAAACCGTGGCTGACACAGCTTCCTGATCTGTAACAGGGGGGAAAAAAAATCATTTCAGCTATTCAGCTACCTTCTCTACACCATTCACAGCCATTAAATCACCAACCATTTTACACTAAACACATATACAAGACCACAGCAGATGTAAACGCAGAGAAAAAAAAATTAGACTGAAATTAATAGAAGTTTTTTAAAAAATAGAGTCTAGAGAAGTGACTTTCCAGTGCTTTCTTTCCTGTCTCCTCCCGTTCTTGGGTTTCCTCTTCCCTTTTAAGCCAGTCGTGCAAACAGCAACACACACAAGGCTACCATTAAATGTAGCTGCTACCAACTATTTAGGTGAGGAAGGACAGGGGAAGTAGAGCACTGGGTGGAGAAAGGAGGCAGGGGTGGGAGGGGGCATTCACATTCCTGCACTTGCTTTGAAGCTGGAAACGCTCTGCAGGAAAGTAAACACTGGCAATGGCAGGAGAAGGGTAGAGCAAGCAAACGGGGATTAATTTGGAAAAAAAAAGCACGGCAAACTGAGAGAGGCATTTTCAATTCATACTCGAAGATAAATGTTATGGCAGGAAAGCATAAAATGGAGACTGGGGAAAAGGCCTAAGAAAATATCTGCTAAAATGAGACATAAACAGGGGCTGTGTATCCATGGAGTCTCAAATCCTTTCATCAAACCCTTTCAAAAGTACACCTGTGGTTATGGAGCAGTCAAATGAGAGACCAAATCCCTTTCAAATCACCACATCAGTTCAGGCACGCTCTAATACCAGAGGTGCACAAAGCCATAAATTAATTCTGGTAAAGAAAGCACAGGTAGTTAAAACCATAGCATTTCCTCAACTACAGCTCAACTACATCAACAAAAATAGATAAACAAAGTCTTGTTACCACCAGAGTCTCTTCCCCCTGGTGACCATTAGAAAGAAGGCATGTTTAAGTCCCTCAGTGTTTGATTCACCCTCAGACCTGGAAGCTGTGTCCACATGAAGCACACCCTTCTCTTCTGCATGACTGAACATAGGCACTTCAAACTTTACACAACTGCAGATTTAGGTCAGTCAAGCTAACAGTGCTAATCAAAGTAACCTAATTTTTCACAAAAAACATTTTAGATTTTCAAATTACTCAAATTGTGAGCAAGCTTTCCTTACAGCAAAAGGTGTGTGGCAGTTTTAGTTCCTGAAAAAAATGTTTTAAATGAATGCAAAAAATATTTGACATAGTTTGTCTAGTTATTTCCATTTTGTCAACTAATGTCCAGTGACAGTCATATATGAAGGAAAGATTTTTTTTTCTAGTTGTAGCTCATTTCTGCAGAGCATTAGACAGCTTTAAGTTCTACTTCTAGGAGAAAATGTCATAACATTTTTATGAATGTACTACATTACAGAGAAATACAAATTACGTTTTAAAAACCATTACTGATACTAACAAATTGGCGATGACTGTGTCATGGACACCAGCAAGAAGGTTAACACAACTCTCTGCTGAGTTAGAAAGTCACCTTCGAGTCTTTCTTCCTCTCAATGATCCCAGGCTACAATTCATCATTTAATTACAATCCAATAACCACAGAATCAGCTGAGGAAACACTAATGTTTGTGTCTGAATGATGCTACTTTTGGTGGACTAACCAACATACCGTAGCTTGTTTTAAACCTTGAACTAAGATCCTTCTTGTTGATTACGATCTAATCTTTTAGGGGGCAGTACTCTCACACTCACACACACACACACACACACTGATGGGTTTTGATTACAGGCCTGTGGACTGTATTTATCTGACAGCAGTTGAGAATTTGGCTTGTTTTTAATCAACTCTGTAGTCATCTAGATGTACATATATTTGTAGATTGTACTCTGTGTACAAGTGCCCAGAAAGTACATAATACACTCTGTATATACACTCTGCTAAAACGACCTAGTTTAAAATCAAACAAGAAAAACAGCAACACATCACCATAAGCTTGAGTTTAATAGCTTTTCTTCCCAGCAAGTTATGCTAAAAAAAGATGACAAAAGGCCAAATGGAAGACAAATTCTTCGAAGGAAAGACTCATACGCAGCAGTGGCAGACAAAAAAAAAAAAAAAAAAAAAGGCAGTCCAGTATGAATGCCAGTGAGTGTGTAGGAGTTGCTTGGGTTCAGTGGCTGCCAACATGCAAATATACTCAAGGACAGTTAAACTACTGCTCTGAATTACTTTCTTCCTCAACCACACCACCTTAGCTCAGCTGTATCATTAAAACCTGATCTTGAGTCATGCTCCAAGACTGCTGCTTCTAACCACAAAGGCACCAACTCAAATTCACTGTTCACACGCCATCCTCCCGCCATTGTAGTCCTGCCCTCACATAACCCAGCTTGCTCCTAATGGGAGCCACATATCCCATACAAATCAGACATACAATCAAAGCACATAATGGAACAATTTATGATTCACACTGGTGGAAAAGTGGTTCTTTACATCTGGCTTTGGAAACTGAGCCAGTAGTTTTTTGGAGGTTTTTTGTGATGGGCTAAACAAGCAAAGTCTGGCATTAAACTGTGGTTCACAAATGGCAGCCTTACCCTAAAGTCACTATAAAGAACGACAAAAAAATCATTACAGTATGCGTTCCTAGATGTCAAACCAGCCACAAAAATCTGAACAGGTTTCTTTGAAGCCAGATGTGAAATCCAATATGTAGTCGTGCCTGGTGGAGTTGAAAGCCACAAAATTGAAACCAGATGACAAATGAGTGACACACTAGTCACCAGAGTCGGATGACTGTCTTGTGTAATATACAGTACGTATTAGGGCTGCCACAAACGATTATTTTGATAGTCGACTAGTCACCGATTATTTTTGCGATTAGTCGACTAATCAGATCATGCATCCATTGGATGTAAAACGTACAGCTTATTGCACCAGCAGCATCTGCTCTTATATAACTATCATTAGCTTACAGCTTTAAGTGTTTAAGGTATGTGCTAACTAAAAATAAAGACAAGATGATAGTTTATTAAATTTTAATGACATTTGCAGATTGTTTCGGTGAAGTCTAATAAACTCCTTGCTATCTAAAATATAACGGGACACCGGAGTATATTCTCGAGCATCTCACACTTCTGATAATCAGTTGTCTGCTTGACGTTTATTCAGCTGTGTAAAAACTATAACTTTAACCTCAGCCAAACCGATTTACTCAGGAACAAATAAAATACTAAAAAAAAGCCAAACAGTAACATTTTAAGTTATCTAAGTGACTTATATATGTTTAACCTGAGTAGCGAAAGACGGCGGTGGGTTTGAAAACGATTTGCCGGGAGTCCGGTGTTCTCACGGGCTCTAGTGAGCCTTGCTCCCGGCTAGCTATCGAGCTAGTGGGTAACAGACGTCTCCGAAAACGTCGGAGCACTTTTGAAAATATGTGGTGTCTTGATAAACTGAGCAGATATTTGAGGTTTGCACAGTTACATTCTCGCCTGAAAATATGTTAAACGTTTATTTTGTGACCCAGAAAGAATAATAAGAGTAATATTAAAACTAACTAGCTGCCTCCATTGTTGGAAACTGAGCTGGGCTGCGCTATGAATTCTGGGACAGAGCTACTTCTTCTTCTTCGGGGTTTAACGGCAGCTGGCATCCTTGTACATGCAGTGCTGCCATCTTCTGTTTCAGTCCGTTATTACACTCTTAAATCCTACTACTTATTCCTGCGTCTTTTGGGATCTTACAAAGCTTCAAACGACGCGTCGACTATTAAATCAGTCGTCGACGATTTTGATAGTCGACGTAATCGTGACTAGTAGACTAATCGTGGCAGCCCTAGTACGTATACAGAATAAATCCAGATCTATGTACCCCAAGAGAGCTGAAGGAACAGAGGAAGTTATATTCCGTAAGTCTTCTAGGCAGATATCACAGAAAAGAGAACAGAAATATCGAGAATCATGCGCTGGTGAAGTTACGATAGGTTCCAGATCAACATTCAAACAACAGGGTTTAGACTGCTGCAGCACAGGACTGATTTTGGGAACAGTGACTGTGACACTGTCCTGATAAATAGTGAGAAAACATGCTGCTCAAAAAGAGAAGCAACGTTCATTAATGTTTAAATGACATAACATAGTAAAATGTAATAATGTTTTAAGGAGCTGGCCAGAGAACAAACCGTTCCAACAGGCTGCCTCTAGTTACTGCAGAGAGAAAGCACATCTGAGTATCCAAATAGATCTGAATGCCATATTGCTTAATTTTTATGGTGCATAAAAAAATAAAGAAATAAGTGAAGGGAATTAAAGAACAAGTGTTCAACAGAGGACTTGATTTGTTTCACATGGCAGAACCTCGACTCTTTGAACCAGCAGGACGTCTCCACATGTAGCTCTTAATTGCACCGAAGGCATCTCAGTGAGGAAGAGGCACTAAGCCAGATGACTGACAGCGTTCACAAAGAAACCTAACCAACAAATAAATCAAGATGTGAGCCGCTAGTTAGTCCACGAAAGTCCACTGTGGCACCTTGTAAAATGTCACTAACAAAAACAAAAATATTTTTATGAACAATGAGAAAATTTCATCTGGTAATACCGGCGCTACAAACTCTACATGATTTATTCACACCCGGTTTCTTTGCTTCAGCATATTCATCAACCTTGCATGCCACTGAAACTCACGTGCCCTACTTTTGCACTGATGTAAAGACTGACACAGTCAAAACGTGACTGAACATTTCCATAACACTGATCTAAACATCAAGTTTCTGTGCGTTGTAGTCAGAGCTTCTAGCCGTCCATGGGTGTTAGTACCTACTTGTTCCACATTTTATAACTGTTGGCCCTCGCTCTGTTGATAAAGTGCTGAGAGAACACACCAATGTAGTCCAAATGCAACGGGGAAAAGAATTGAAAAACTAGTAACAGATATTTGTTCATGTCCATTTAATTCAAGACCCTACTGCATACCGCTGCTCTCCATTTCACTGTTTATGTCTTTACCTTGTCCCTGTGGTCTGGACTAGGGTATCAAGTTTAAAGACGCTACAATGAAGGGGCTACAGTCCCCACAGTACACTGTACGAAAGGTATTTGCTTATCACAGTGGAAACTTTCTCTTCACCAGTTCAGGCAACCAGAGCAGCTAGCAGTCACATCCTGTGATGGTGGGGCACCAACACAACCCATTTACTCTTTTTTTGTCACTGTCTGGAACCCTGTTCAGTCTATTTCAGTCTTAATTTGTGAAAAACTAAATAAACCAAATCATATCCATTTGTCCCCAACTGAAATTCAAAGCAGCCAATTAATCCCATTTCCTGTTCGCCAGGGGGGAACTTCAGGTGAGCTCAGAGGCCAGTGACATAATGTCATTAGAGGAAAGAAAAAAAAACATTCAGTTTTTCTTGCTTCTGAAGGACAGTGGCTTTAATTTATTTCCCTGCCATTTAATAATCATACAAAATTTCAACATGGAAATCTGTAGTTTTTGTATTTTCAAAGAAATGCCTTTCTTAAATACAAGACAGCAAATTAGGCAAACCCATCTAACTCCTGCATATGCACTTAAGTTAAAAAAACAAACAAAAAAAAACAAGTAAAACAAATTTAAAAAATAGTTCAATACATCCATATGCGTAAATGACCCAAACAAGCTGTATTATCGGCACAGGCAGAAAGATGGGAGCTGCCACGGGCTTAGCATATAATGTGCAGGGTCAGCAGCACTCACTGCTGCCTGCCAACAATGCAAGAATGCCTGCAGCCGCTGCAGGGCTTTTTCTGTGTATCACCGGCAAAATGATGGACGCCTGTGGACAAACACGAAAAATATCCATGGAATTTGGGTTACTTTCCCTATTGGTTCGTTTAATAGTTACCATCGCGATTCAAGCGGTAAAATAGGGCGCAGTGTGTGCAGAGCGTGCAATCACTTCCTCTCTGAGAGTCTCATCACATATGCAAGTTTATGGAAAATTGATCAGTAATATCGTTTAAACGAGCGCGCTTAAGTCCACCTCAGACAAACACAAAGACCGGCAATGACAGACAGAAAAAGTACAGTATTAGGTCATGGCAATGCCACTGGAAAGGCCGTATAGTCAAGTGGATGACCTCAAAACCACTACCGCTCTCGTATGTAACCCACACCCACGTTTTTCAGCTTAAAAATTTCAGTGCGTCGTCAGAAGAAAATGTTGCTGACGAGATGACGGGTTTGTAAGATTTGTTCCGCTGTGTACTGGGTCGGGGATTTCACCGAGGGACCGCAGAAGTACACAAGGAGAGAAAACATTCGACAAATTCAAGAAAAACAGATGAGGCATGCATTTAAAATAAAACCAGTTTAGTTACACGTGAACGAAAGGAAAACAAATCTGGAGCGGCTGGAGGGCACGACAACATCCTTTTGTGAGCAGTCTTTCTTGAGAAATTAAACCTCCATTAATGGTATGTAAACACACCTCCAAGCCAGCACCTGTGCCGCCTCCGCAGCGCACTGGACGGACAGCTTTTATTCCACAGAAGGCTGGGGAGCCGTTTTGTGTCGGGGAGGATGACGTCCCAACTTTTCCTCCTTAAACACCCGCCTGTGCCTGTTCCTACCAGCTCAACTCTGGCACCCCGTTAAAACCTGAACACTTTCACGTAAATCTAATGAGAGCCGCTATCCAAAAATGTCCAAGTAAGCGTGCTGCTGCCCCCACCCCTCTCCTCCTCCACAGCTGCTGGCTGCCCCTGACTTTCTTGCTCCAACACCACTGACTCAAATTTCACACTCTGGCTCCTCCTCGTCTTCCTCCCAAAGCACCACGGCTGGGAGGAATTTTTCGGTCTTTGTTTAAAAGGACGAGTGGAAAACACACTGGAGCCCACGACCTAAAATAAACTTTTAAATTAACAATTTAAAATCGACTTATTTTTTTCTTAAAGAAAGGCCACTCTACCAGAAATCGGCTCTACTTAACACCAGGTTTAAACCAAGTTTTTCAAAATACGCACTAAAACTTCAGACGAAACATCTGCGCTAACGTTTACGTGTTTCATACCCCGACTAACCGTCATCCGCAACTTTAACGAGTAACTTTACGCCATAAAACAACGGAATCCACCGTATACCGAGCTTTCAGCCCGGTTGCATCTTTATCTTCAGCTCAGTCTGTTAAAACTAAAGCAGCTGCAAAAAACAAACGACCCACAGACGATACTCAACTCGAGCAAACATGAGTCAGAATAGTGGAATGTAGCCAACTAATAGTTAGGCTAACATCTGCTAACGTTAACTACTAAAACACGCTAGGAAACGCCATCGTCGTTAACTCCCGAAATCCCACTTACGGTTTCCAAATAACTGGGCGGCAATTGATCCGTGGCGTAAATCTGGCTATTGTAAACAACTGCTTATAATGCCGAACACAAACCACGTGCTATTAAAGAGTCAACCAGTGTCGTCGGTAAAACAGTTATGTTCCCATTAGGCGGTGGCTGGCATATCCCCAATATATGCCTCGAGAGCGACGGGCTCGCTCGCTAGCTGCGGCGGCGGCAGCAGCAGCATCCCCCGGCCGGTCCACACACAACAGCAGTCCTCATTCCTGCTGGCATTCAGAAAAGACAGAAACTGAGTGGTGCCGATAGTTTGAATGTTGAAGCCTACCCTTGTCAACACAGCAAGTCCGTCCACTCGGGTCCTGGAGAGTAAAAAAAATACTCTGAAATGGAAAAAGTCGAGGAAAAAATTGAAGCCGAGCGTCAGCGGGGAGCCCTCGTCCGCTCCCTCCACAGGCAACTGAAACTGACTTGGCCGGAAAAAGCAGAGACTGGAAAATGTAAGATGGCGGCATGTTTATATAGACCGGAGAACACCTCGAGTGCGCGCATATCCTGCCGTGAGCTCGGATAAAGTAGAAACTGAAGCCATATTTTATCTTTATTTCGTCTCACGTTTACGCACTTCTATATATATTTACCAAGCTCGATAGCTACACGCGTTGGTTGTGATAAATACTTTATTTTTTAGGGTAAAGCTAGCCAAATTCCACATCTGCACGAGTATGAATACACAATGGAATGAAGTTCCGGCTGACTCGAAAAGGGAAATCCGATTCCTTTCCCCCGAGTTAAATCTCATGGACTCTGGAAACATAGGATAATTTCCTTTAGTGTGCAAAGTCACACCTTTGTCACCTTTGTCTATACAGACTGAGAAATGGAGGCCTTCATTGCTCTTATCATCACCATGTCCCTGCTCAAAAGACCAAAAAATGGAAAAATTGAGCAAACCAACTTAAAAAAAACCCAAAAGCCAAAAAAACCACCACACACACACACACACACACACACACACACACACACACACACACACACACACACACACACACACACACACACACACACACAAAACAGAAATCAAAACAAATTAAATTAGACAAAATGACAAATTATAATTCATTATATGTTCATAGAGACAACATCCGCATTTTGCCCAAGCCATTGTTGGTTTCTTTGCATTTTAAATAATGTCAGGAGACAAATTGTGGCAAATAAAACACACATTTAGACTAAGTAATGTAAAGAAAATGTCAGTGAGATGTTTTCTTAGTTTCCTTAACAAAAGATTGTAAGGTATATGTGACACGAGGTGCTGGCTTTGCTGTACTTTGCTGTAAACTAAATGCTCAACAGACAAGCTAATGTTTGTGGTCTTTCTTTTATGAAACTGCTTATGTCCCCGGGCAATAAAACAGACCTCACTGGGCAAGTTGGAACACCTCTCATTGGATTTCCTGTGTTCTGTTCAGTGATGTCTGGAAGGCTCATGACTTGTTTGTGAATACCACCAAATCTCACATATGCAGAAAATATAAAAAGTGATTAATGTGGTTTTCATATTTAAGTTGGAAAAAATATGAGATCAGCCAATTAATCACATTAAAGTCATAACTGATCAAACAATGTGGGCATTGCTATAACAGAATTACTTCTTATAAATATTGTAGACTTAGATTAATCATATTTCCTGAGTCCATTAGAACGCACATTCAGCCATTAAAATTATTAGTGATCTATGGGCATCGCCAAGGTCCTTCAAGTGAGTAGTCTGATCTTTCCTTTATTCTGAGATCACAGAGTTGTGGCTGTTAATTTTCAGATCACTTTCTATTTGGCTCAATAATAAGTAACTTGGTGGATAGGCCACATAGGAAATTTAAATATGCTTTGCAAGTCCTCTACTCACTGTTCGGTCCCTTAATCTCCGCGTTATGAAAGCAGATAATGTACCTTTTCAGTACCCCTTCATTCTGCAGGTAGCAATGTCATGGGCAAACAAAGGTAAATCCTTTCCTGTGAACTGCCTACAGGCTATTTCATTAACCTTTATTTACAGTGCGTGGGTGGAATAGGTTACTGAAAGCCAAACTCCAATTGAAAACAGTCAATGCAGTGTCCCTGAATAGGATGTATGGGAATGAAATCAACAACAGAGCCAATACGTACACAATATATGAGCGCATCACCTAGAATGACTCCACCCTGTGTCATCTGATTGCGACACAGACAATTACAGTACCAGCGTGTGATTGATTTCATTTGGAAGAGCTTTCAAACCACAGTGACAATTACTGCTGCCACTCACTGTTATATATAGCCACAAAGTTTGAAATCTGATGACTGTGCTTCTTGGCAGTCACATTATCTCACAGGTGCGTGCTCATGCAGCCGAAAAAGGCACAAAATCACGAAAACAGGATGACGAGACATTCAGATTTTCTAATTATACTCCAAAACACATATCAGTGGAAAGGCAGCGTAATTATTGTTTAGGTGACAGGCTTGTGATTTCTATTTCCATTTAACTATGGGTTCCTCCAGGAGGGCTTTTAACCTCCAACATCTCCACAATATACAATTAATATCAAACATGATGCGTGTTTGTGGGTGCAGATGTTGAAAAGAGCAATCTGTGAGAAACTACATTAAAACATAACACAAAAAGCCCTCTTTGAACAAGAGATACAATGGTACAATGCAATGTCTGACATAACCATGCTTGAGTTAGATGGCATCCCTACATTAAAGCCTTCACTTGCTTACAAGTACACTCTTGTAAAACAGGTTGTATTTGTGAACTCCTTCATTAAAAGGCATACCTGCCTTTGGATTTATATAGCGTGCACAACCTAAACAGAGCCCTTCTAAAAATAAAACTCTTCTAAAAACCAGTGTGAAAATCCAGCTGTTTATGTTGCCGGTGATTTGTGGTTAACTGAGTCAGAAATCCAAGAATTAATTGATTTAGACAGGCATCACTAAAATCAGAGGAGCATATGTTAGTGTGAGTAGAAGATGATATTTCTTGTACTGTAGTTTGTTTGGGTTTTTTTGTTGTTGTTTTGCATGAATAAAAATGCAAATTTTCACTCCACAGGCCCTTCAAAATGTTAATGTCTGTATAATAGATTCATTATTTCATTTTTATCAGACAATACCAATAGTCACAATTTAAGCCCAGTAAATAAACAAAACAGCGTATCCTTGTCAAATTAAGGCAACAGGGAACTGGAAGTGCTTCACATGTGCTGGGTTTACCTTACAGTTTAGTTTGACCTCTAGGTCCAGGTAAAGGGTTAAAAAATATATTTACCGTCTGTAAAAAAAAAAAAAAAAAGAGTCAAAGATCTAATGTGTTTGAAACGCAGTTTCTTGATTTAGTGTATCTCTGGAAAAGCTATTGATCATTAAATACTATCACTTTTTATTATTATGCAAGAAAACAGATCACATCCATTCATTTATTTAATAAAACAGTTCACACATATACAGCTGCTGGGATACATATAAGCAGTCTTTCTGTTTGCACTCAGACTGTTCAATTTACACCTGTCAATCACACCTCCTGTCAAAATGAACTTGAAAGCATTTCAATATTGAGCTGAGCGTAACGAACAGTTTATAAGCAGCGTTGGGACGTGTCAGCTGTGAATCTGTGATTGTGTGCAGGTGACAGCAAGGTGGAGTGACAGACACAGCAGCGCAGTTCAAACGGTCACTTTCTGGTACCTGAACAGGACATCGGGTGATCAGCAGGGCGATATAACACAGTAATGTGTGGTGGTTTTCCACTTCACATCAAGACAGTTTATTTATTTATTTGTCCATGGGTACCACTTACCTGAAGAAGGATGTGTACCCATATTTTATTTTTAAGAAGGTCTACAGAGAGGTAATGAATCTACAGAGAAATGCGGGTCACGTTCAATCCTCTCTGTCCTGGTTTATCACCAGAGAACTCTCTATCGTGACACGTGAGGTTAAACGCCCAGTTTTGCTTGATCCTGGAGGGATCCTGCCAAAGATTAATCCATAATGCCTGTGAAATGGCCCTTCATCCAACAAGCTGTGCTGAAAAAAAACACAGACTGTTGTGTTCCCAAACACGCTGTGGCTCTCCAATGACCCAGTGCTGCACCACTTCAGGGAGCCCACACAACACTTGTTCTTCCAGCTGGAGAGGCCGTTTCATTTTCCGCCCTGGCAGCACGAGGAGTTCGCTGAGTATTTACACCTGCAATTCATTGATAAACGCAGAGCAGTATGGACATCAAGACAAGGTGTTTTAGAGGACAAAGGACATTTTAATTCTAATAACAAATTCTTTTTGTTTGGATGTAAATAGATCATTGAAAAATATAAGGCAGCCTGATAGAATACAATAAAATCACCATCATCATTAGTAGAAGTAGCAGCACTATTGAAACGACGAACATGTTAAGATTAATTTCTAGTTGCATTTTATATAGAAATTTAAACACTCTGTATATTTGCTGGTAATCTACGCCTACATAATCCTGCATCATGTCACACTGTGAGGTCAGTTCACAATAATCTGTCCAACTCCTATAATTTTTGGGTGGATTTAGTCAATTGCCAGCAATTAATACACAAATAAGTCCAGCAGTGTTTTTGATCCATTTCAGCAGACAAGTATGACAACAGATTAAACGTTATACTACACATAGGAAAAAAAAGAAAAAAGAATGAATGCGTGGCACTAACGCTTTAATTGAAGCACCGGTTATCCTAAATCGTGCGTGAATGTGACGAAACTGCATGTATGCATATGCAGCTTTTGCTTTGACTAAACGCAGGTCAAGGTAATGATAATATAGAGCTCAAGGTGCCAACAGCGACACAAGCAAACACATAAAAACAGGTATGTCCCAGTCTCCTAGGAGAAGATAGTCACAAGAGACTTGCAGGTCTTGTTCAAGCTCCGTTCTCATTGGCTAACACCGGTGCTGTGTATTCACATACGCATGTGTGTTTGCATTCTTATGCCTGTGTGAACACTTGCATCGGAATTTCTGCGTGCCGCGTTATTTAATTTATGTGCAGGTCTGCTGTATGTGAGCGTAGTAACAAGAAAGACCAGTTTTTTCGGTGGTGTGTTGATCCCAAAATGTGTATTTTTGGGCACATATGATCACATGTGTCCCTTATTATAATGTCTTTTATCAAAAATTCCTCTCTTAATTTTTCTGCTCTTGTTTAACAGAAGAGGTTGGCATCTCGTGGTTATTGGTGAGAAAATGGCACGGCAATAGAAATTGCCAAATCCCAGGAGAGCAAAGTGCCACATACACATGCAGTGGCCAAGGCCCGAGGGGTGTGGTTTCTTTCTCTAGCTGTTAAAGAAAGGGGCAGCTCAAAGCTATAGATAGGGGCAGACAAAACAAATACGCCCTCACACACAGGGACACACACACACAGGCACATGCACACACATAGCCACAGCAACAGCAGGTCAGAGAAGGGATATAGACCGGGCCACATGGAAGGAATGTTTGCCTTGGACCGACACTCTCGTGCGGAGGCTGCGACTTATGGCCCTCTTGACACTGAAAAATGGCTCTAACACAGCGGGGCAAACCAAATATACTCTGTCAGTCGCTGACCAGAGTCAAACTTGTGCTCTATGTATTTTACACTATAACGCTTTCACTTTGGCCTTTACTTTACAGTGTAGCAGATGCTTATAGCGAGCTGGAGAAATTCATTTAAATAAATGTGAAAAATGAAAAAATTAAATGTCATTTTTATTTTATTTACATTTTACAGCGTTAAATGCAAAATTGTTTAGTCACTCTATTCACCACAGAATAGTCTGAGGTGATGTTGCTGCTCTCAATTAGCAATAACAATACTAATTTTGTGGTATATTAAAAAACAGCAGGAAGGGTCAAAACGCTCTGCTAACCTGCTCGGTGTTACTCTTCAAACTTGGACAGTTGTAATCCAGTGTGTGAAGAGGAGGAAGAGGAGGATAGAGGAAATCACATCCTAAAAGAAGGTGAGAGGACACTGCATGGACCAGATATTTAACTCAGACTACAGACGGATTATGAGGATTGGGCAGTATAAGCCGATATAGGAAACAATGTGACGGTGGGGCTGACATATGAATGAAGTGAGGCTATGCAGTATAGCATAGTGTTGAGGAGAGACTCTTTTATTTTTTATTTTTTGGTCAGCTACAAGCTCCTGAATCGAAACTGAGCAGAAAGAATGCTGTGGTGCTGAACTAACACAGGAAACAATAGCCTAATTTCCCCACCAGAGCCAAGTGGGATTCAATGTTAACCACAGCAGACTTCAAAGGCGCTCATTTAAACAGCCCGGATGACATTTCACCTGCCTTCCACGAATCCTGTATTATTACAGCAGTAGCCCATGCTCAGTCCCTGCATCTATACTGCATTAGTGGTTGCCATGGTAAAAGTCCTCCATCCCGCATCCATCCTGCACAGACAGACAGAGAGGCACCACTCATACAGATTTCTGCAGGAGGAAATTGAGGATGGGAGAAACAGCTGAAACCCTGTGGCAGCTGTTCACAGTTACATAGCACTGCTGTGTGATGTACAAGCACCGTGATCTACCTGTAAAACCACGCTGAGATTTCATGCACTGCACTCTATCACGCCTCTACAGAGACGCACGACGTGGCGACGAACACAGCGAGCCAGAGCACAGGGAAGGCCACAGCTCTCAAGTTTTATTGTAGTGTTTCAATGCCATTCAGCTTCTTCTGAATCAATTCTATGGCCCGTCTCTGTTTTATTAAACACAAGGCACACAGAGAGGCAGAGCCGGCTTCTGCTGGATTTCACTCAACACTGCGAATATGTGGTTGACGCGCTAAGCTACCACACTCTTCCCTGATATTTTATTACATCTCGTGATGTCATGCTGAAAAATAAACTCCTCGTGGAGTGATGCTGGAGCCGAAGGGGTTTTAAAGCTCCTAAAAGTCATTTATCAGCTGGATTATCGTCAGCAGCTGCTCATTAAAGCCAGTCACATCTGGATTTATATGCCATTTGTGTCACATCCACAGCAGGGCCCGATGACTAACATTATTATTGTCATATCATTATGAACTAGGAAATAATTTTAACAAGCCATGAGAGGGTGTAAATGTTAGTTTGATGGGAAATAACAAGGGAGTGAAATTCAATATAGTGCTCAAAAACATAACTGCAAACCTAAAATGAATCCAGTCAGTAACTCATGGCACAGCGGCTGCTGATATAAGAGGGAAAAATATATATTGTAAAATAAAAACCCAATAACCACTTTTGCTAAATGGCCTGAAGAAAAGAAATGTTTTTGCATGTTTTTAACAAAACGATGTGTAAAGTTCCTCATAAAATATAATTCTGCATGTTAAAACTGTAGAAATAACAGCGATGTTGACAGTCTAAGTGTCGATTATGATAAAAATTTGTCTTAATAATATCACAAATTGTTACAAATTTCCAATCATTTTCAATAATAAAACGGCATGTTCTAGTTAAAAAAAAAGAAAAAAAAAAGCTGAAATAAACAGCTCCATCACATTTATCTCAAATCATCTTTCCATGGCATAAAACAGCATCCTGCACGGCTGCCTCCAGTTCACCTTCAGTTTAATCAATTTAGGAGGCCAATTTTCTCCCAAACCGACAAGGACAAGGTTGTTATATCCATCTTATTAGCAGTGAATACTCTATCATTAGCAAATCAATTGCAGTTTCTATTCACAGTTGGAATGGGTTCAGCTGAGAGGGAGCTGAAAAGAATCGCCACCCTCCACCTCGGTGATTCACACTAACACTGAGCCATACGTAAAGCGAGGAAAACCTCCTCTTGGTGATTGTCCTTAGAAGTTCTCTTGCTCCAAAGCAGCTTATAGACAATATTGTCAAGCTGGCACATAGACGACCTTTAGCATGACTGATCCTGCATAGAGATGAATGAATATATATGTGTGTGTGTTGGAAATATGTGTGACACAGACATAAAACGAAAAAACTGAAAGACTGAAAAATTGACAGCAGTCAAAAGGGTTACGACACACACGAACAGGCCTCATTTAAAGCAACCCAGCTTCATAGTCAAGATGTTGAATAGTCACTATTAGACAGAAAACACAGCTTTTAAATTTTGAGTAATTAACATTCAAAAACAAATCTAAATGCTATCACACACTATGTGCAGGTGTTCTAAATTTTAAATTCAATGAAGCAAAATCACACTTTATCAAAGGGACAAAGTAATAATTTGTTCCCTTTTAAACCTCACAGAACAACATCTTTAGAGAAGACGCACATTAACTACCGTATACGGCATTACACAACACATGCAACCTTGTGGAGTACACCTCTATTGAAATCACTTTCCAAAGACGAAAAAGCAGAAATATGAGAAAAATAAGTGGAATAAAGCAGCTGTTTGACTCGACTTTGACTTCAAGGCCTTGAAGGTATAATCAGATAACAATCGAATTCGCAGTACTTTAGAAAGCTTATCATTTAGTCTATCATAGGCCAGGTTAAGTATATACATATAGACATATATAGATTACTTTGCAGTGATAAGGCATACAGAGCTTGATAACAAATCTGAAACATCTAAGTATTTATTATCTGTAGAGATAAGGCATAATATGCAGTGTGATAATAAATATGAAAGCTTCTATTGAAATGATTTTAATTTTGATCCCTGTAAGAAGACTGACAAAAAACATGAGTACGTATGTATTAATTTTATTTTTATTCTTGTCAATGCAGTGCTGATCCAAGGGAGTAGTTTTAAACCATACATCTAGCTTATTATTAGTATCTGTGTGATTACCTATAAGTATGTAAAATACTGTATAATAATAGTGTAATTTATCCAAACAATCACAGAATCTTTTTAGACAGAAATAGAAAAATGTTGGGCATGAAATTAAACAGTGATGCTTTGTCTAGGAAGTTACGCAATTATGTGAAGAATAAAATGAGCTTAAATTATTTAGTTTGAGCATTAAGAGTAGAAAAAACCCCAACAATAATTAAGAGATGACCACAAAGTCACATAGCAACGCACTGATGCCACCAAATGAGGTGCATTGCACATGTTAAGCTTCCTGAAAGCCAGAGGGGGAGCTATGCTGTTCAAAGGTACACAGACTATTTATCAGGTACAGTGTTTATGCTTTTTTTATTCTCTCCAAAAACAGTGCAAGACCTGAAAAATCAATCAGTAAGTAATTAATCCATCTGAATACAGTATCAAACAATGTACATAAATAATAATAATAACAATAATGTAAAGATGGTGAAAAAATAAGTTTAATTACAAATGCTTACTTCACAATTACTTTTTAATAGAAACTATTTAAGAAATGTTGAATTTCTTCTGTCTTTTGTTAAAAAAAAAATCACATTCATATTTTCTGTGCTCAAATACTCTGCAAGATTACCCTGAATATTATACTATATATAGTAAGGTGTGTTTGCATGTGTTACATAGATCAAAAATTAAATACTGCACTGACTGCACTGTATAATACTGGAAATATCTTTAAAAGTACAAATTGTAACGCTTTAATAATATATGATTGTCAAAACAAAAAACAAAACACCTGCAGAGTGAGATTATTCATTTCATTGCAACAATAATGTCACTTTTTTCTGTATTGTAAAACAATTCATTTTAATGCAGATTACAGATGATATTCATGTCCAAGAGCTTTTTAAATGTTGTATACCCAGTGAGATTCAGAAACTGAAACACTACTGGCATAATAATTCAGGCATTTTTATCTGCCATATATAATAAAAATGTGTTAAATAACAGATGATCGCAAACAACGATAAACAATCTTATTTTGACCACATGCAAAAAAAACTGAGGGAGTTTTAAATGTATAAAATGTCGGTAAATATGTGAGCTGCAACAGTGTCAGCCTCCATGCTTTTATCAAAAAGATTACACAGCGAATTTGCACAAACTCCACCCTGCTATTGTGAAAAAGTCTCGGGAAACAAATCAGTATCATAAGAAAATTTTAAGTGACAGAGGCGTGGTTATGGCTGCCACTTTGGCTGTGTGTCTCACTGACCGTCCGGTTAATCCACTTAAGACACAATGTCCACCGACCTTCTGATCTGACACAATACCTTACACAACGCGCTACTACAAACTCATTATTAAATGCATTTTATTACATGTCTTTCCCAACACACACATACATATAAAATCCTACTTTTTAAATAGAAATTTTAAATATTGTAGAATGCCAAGATGCAGAAATTAGCAATAAAAAAAACAACAACCCAGGGTCGCAGGGACTTGGCTGTGGTCGGTGTAATTTTTCATGGTGTCTTCTCTCTCGTTCGGTTCTCTTTCCTTTGCATTTCCTTAACAAAAGCCTCTCTCGCACACAAACATCCACTCCACCGGGGTGACAGACAGGGAGACAAAATGGCTGAATAGTGATGGAGGGGCTACATGTTCCTTTATGTGTCGACTAATCAGCCAGCACTAACATGTGTCAACACTGCACTCACACCCTCCTCCGAATAGGGACATTGTCCCCCAGAAAGAGGGGAAAAACTAACACTCTTTTCCGACATCCTGACAACGAATGAGAAACAAACAAATAAGCTTCATTCATTTATCAGAATACCAACAACGGAAAATATCGGGACAATAACTCTCACAAGGAAAGTCTTTTAGAACAAAACCACAACATTTCCACTGATATTTTTTCTTTCTTTAACAGAAACTCGTCCTCGTATGCTGTGTTTGCATGTGAGCTACCGTTGGAGGTTTTCTAACGACAGCTCCTGTGTGACAGCAGAGGGCTGGCCGACGGCTACCTTTTGAAGCTCGCTGCTGCAGCACTGATATTCTCCACACACGCGCACACATACATACAGTGTCATCAGTATTCTGCTAGATCTGCCTTTTCAAGCTCACTGCAATTTTATTAGTATAATCGACAGCAGACATCATCCTACTATACATGAATAATCCTCTATATACCTGGGTTCCAGGACACTAAAAATAGAGAGGAAATTATCAAGACACAGCGAGAGAGAGATTTAAAATAAGGAAATAATGAAGGGAAAGACAATAATACGCAACATGCTAGAGTGTCTTTTGTGAGCCTGCAAATTTGAGTCTGTATGTGAGCCAAACCTATTCGCTCGACCGAGAGAGCAAAAAAAAGAAAAGAAAAAAGAGGTGGAGAGATAATGAACCTGTGTCTGCTACTGCTATACGCAATCAGGAACTAACCTTGTGAATAATCAAGGCTTTGCAGGCTCAAGAGAGAGAGGGGGTGAGAGAGGAAAAGAAAGACAGAGAGAGAATATAGTGCGAGTCTCTAATCCTATCAGTCCAGTCCATGGTGTGTGTGTCTGCGTATATATATATGTGTGTGTGTGCACGCTCCCACTGTGAACAGTGAAAAAGCAACCTGGAATCAAAGCCTGAAAGCATCTGGGTTTGTGTTCGTGGAACAACGACAAACCTTCTCTCATTGAGGCCTCCTATAAGTCAGAATCAGTGTGAGCCGCTCTGAGCCTTCCTCTGCCTCACCACGCATGTCCGGGGTTTTGTTTTGTGCCCGTGTCTGTCACATATCGATGCCGGTGCCTGAAAAGGCTTTGTCTTCAGTGCATCGCTGTCATAGCTAAGCGAAAACAAACACCATCGAGTTTGTGTCCAGCGCTTATGTTGCTGCTGGTTTGACTGGGTGGGTCAGGTAGGAGAACACGGTGACACTGAAAATCATATTACGCTAATGAGAAGCTCATAAAACATTGTACGTAAAAAAAATGAGAAGTTTGCTGATTTACTTTAAGAGTGGAATCAATGGCAATGTTACAAGCTCAATAAAGGCAGCTACATGTGTCGCAGGACTGTGTTTCTGCGCTGTGCCGCAATAATATGGATTTATTATTTTATCAGTCAAATATATTATTGCGCACTCTCCTTTTCTGCAGCAATAGGATTGGAACAAATCACTTCTGCTTTTCAATTTGTGTGTGCGTGTGTGTGTATTTGTGACAGAACAACAGCTGATGCTGTGGCTAGATGAACAGGAGGTTGCCATCCCCCCACTAATGTGCACACAAACATTTTAAGACGCACCAGGTATGCTGTGCATGCCCGTGTGGACCACGCGCACAACACAGGCGTACCATTTACCTGCTAAGCTGACTGCGACGTGCAGAACTAGTTATTGCAATCAGTGCATTGTTCGACCTGCACACACGACCTCATACAATACAATACAAGTAATCACAAATACACAAAATAAAAGCCAAATAACGCAGTAGTAATCATCTGACGTAAATCGACAGAGCAAACGATGCCGCACGTAAACAGAAACGACAAAGCCGTGGGTTTTGCCTGACGAAGTCGTCCATTAAAAGCATATTTCTCGCCCTCCATCTTACAGCTGGCTGGCCGACAAGCAGACAAAGACACTACCGCAGTGTGAAAATATACTGACGTAACTGGCTTCTCTGTGCCTGAGAGCTGGTCTGCATGTGTTTTACAGTGTTTTATGCTTTATGGATGGAAGTAAATGCGCATACTGTTGCACAAATTGTGAAAAATGACCTTATGAAAAAAACTGCAAATTTTCCAAGAGATTTTGAAGATGAAGGAAGTTTCACTCTTCAACCTTCTTCATGTTTTTAGTTGAGATTCTCTGATTTGTGTGTATGTGTATGTCACAGCTGTAGAGCAGGGATAGTCAGGCTCTAACTGTAGCAATCTCAATTTTCAGCATCTCAGTATTTGCTCTGCTTTCCTGGGTGTACCCCACCCATCCCCCTCCTCTCCTCTCCTCTCCTCTCAGATTATTCACAGTGAAGGTTGTAAATAAAACTGCAGTATTAGATTTTACTTATGGCCATTTTCTTTCTTTCTCACTGTGGTTACTTGCATTGACAGGCGCTGGATTTTTGGAGGAAAACAACACACTTTTAATTAGAATACTCGACTGGCACATACAACTAAACTCATCTACTTCCTACCCTTTTCTTCATTTAGCAATTTAGCATTTTCCATCCAGCAGCAAGTACTGCACCTGTATTTGTCAAAGATTTAACCGGTTTATGCAGTACAAAGCCTGAATCCCAATCAAAGTAGACATAATGTCAGTAACAGCAGTCTCTTAAATTTGTGTAGTGCAGAAGCTCACCTGGCTGAGGCAGTTGCTAGCAGGTTAAACAGCTGTCTGTACGATGGAGGCCTTCAGAGGGTGAAGCCTCTGCCTCCATTTTTTGACAGGCAAAAGACAAAGACTGGGCCACTGGCTAACGCTTACAATCCAATGCTAGTCAAAAATAGAAACACAAAGGTGGAGAAAAATGGGAAAAATAGTTAGCCATCTTTGGAGAGGGATGGAAATTCAAAAGAAAAACAAAAAGGAACAAGTGTACAGAGAGGTGAAAGGTGAAAAATAAAAATGAACAGACAAATCTAGAGAGCGGAGACATGCTAGCACTTCGCTGATCAACTTTCAACTTTGAGAGTAGGAGCAACAGATGCAGTGCTGGTGTATTGTGGATGGTATTAGGGTGAGGGACACCCCAAAATCTCCCCCACTGAGTCTATGCATTTGTTTGTGTGTGTGTGAGTGTGACAGCAGGGAGCAGCTCAGCCCAGGACGCTGCACGCAGCAAGGGGCCATTAGACATGGTAGGGTGACCCACATAAAAGATGCACAGAAGCACACACACACACACACACACACACACACACACACAAACTTGCACAAGCATAAAAGTTTTCTTTCTGCGGTCAATGTGCCATGATAACCATAAAGCTGGGATTCTTTAACATTGTGTTTAGCATGGCCATTGTCACATGGTTCTCAGGATTTGGTAGGCAACTGCTGGTTAAAAAAAAAGAGCTTCACTATATTCAGCACAGATCCGAAAAACTCCTTTCAGTGATCAGACACATTCGTCCTGCTCAGTTTTTTCTGAATGAAAACTTTTCAAAGTCTATGTGTTCTGCTGTACTTTCGCTTGTGTTGCCATTTAGCACACGCTGCATATGCTCTTGGCACAAAAAGGCTTATTTTTGTAAATCAGCCAGCACTGATTTGTGCTGATAGTGAGGGGTGGAAAAGTGTGGGCTGGACAACACCAACAGCACAAGAAAATACACCTTCAAAATCACTACCTAAGCCTGGACACAGTTTCAACAGGAACTTAGTTCACACACTGATACTGCAGTCCTTTAATCGTGTTTGTGCTTGTATGCATATTTCATCAAGTTGTGTACAATTTTCCTTTGCATGTGTAATATTTGAGCTGCTCCTCTACAATATAGATAGCAAAAAAAGTATTTTTTGTGTCATTTGCATCAAATAATCATGAGAAATATGCATATTAGTAATTTATTTACTTTTATGATTTCAAACGTGTAACATTATAATATAACTGACCTTGTAAACAGATCAGTGCTTTTGTTTTCTTTTGTTTTTTACAAAGGCATAAGACAGCAGGTCTCTGCTATATGTGGCAATGCTGTGGTCTGCTACAACCAAAACACTCCTGCTGCAAGAAGATATATAATGTTTAAATATCATTATCATCAACGTAAACTAATAGAATTGACTCAAACTGCTAGCGCTGCAATTCATTTCTAAGTATTTCCATTTACACTGTGTATCTTAAAAGTTATAAATAACAAAACAAAGCGTGACTCTTAATAAGGGTTGGCTAAAGTAGTTTTAGTACTACAAATAACTATTTTAAATTTACTTTAGTATAGGAAGAGGTGTAGGTGATAAATATCTATCCCTCCAGCATTTCAGTATTACAGGTGTTTATGACACTTATGACCACGCTAGATAAACAGAGGCCTGAGGTGTTTATTGAGTGTAAACTGATCAATGGCCCTCCTTCAGTGTACATATAAGGAACCTTTCATGATTATTTACAAACCTAAACCTAACATAAGAAAAAAACAAATCAGGATCCGTGTGCAAACAGTTGATTCATCATTTTAGAAAGTTGCCTCGAGTTCTCCGAGGTGCAGAAATGGTTGGTTGAACATTTTACTTGGTCCTAAGGCGCCTACACGCTGTGAGATTTCAGCAATGCTGCAGTAACGTGCACTGCAATCCACAGTCTGCCGCATAGATCTAATAAACTTGTCTGTGACATTAAGTTGGATGTATGCAGGCTGAAAACCAACTGAAAATGAAGGTTGCGAAACACAGCTGCGGTCTCTCCTCTGTTTCCTTTAATCCTTGCAGTCAGTGAAAACCGCATTACTACCGGACACATCATCATCCAAACATCTGAACGACATTTTCTTGTTTCCTGGTCATTTTGCGTGCTTTACCACCAGTGATTTACTACACATTTGTCTTCATTCACAAAGCATTTCTGGCTGTGATCCTGAAGGTTGTTTAGTAGACAGCAGAAACACTACAAGATCCTGCATTACTGATTCTGTCTTTATTAGTAGGAATGCCTATTTTTAAGTCTCTATCACTGTGTGAGATATCCATCTTTTAGACTGATACATAGATACTTTATTGATCCCACAAGGGAAATTATTGAAAAAGATGTCATCACAACTCTTTCACATAGCTCATCTTTGTGCTGAGAAATGCCCAATATTGCAGTCTATAGATATAAATGTTTGAAGCAAGGCTGCTAGATTGCATTGGTGCTTTATAGTGATCTATCACTGCTGGTACATATTCCCATATATATATTCCCATATATACCTTTTGTGGCATGCTTTGAGTGTGATTAGGCATATTATTAATTTGACTGAGTCAGGTTCTTTACCAACTCCAGTTAAAAAAACAACAACTTTGTGTTCTGTAATAAATCTTGAAACGCAGCTTTTTGCCCCCCTTAGATAATTACAGTTTGGCTGCCTAGCTCCACTTTCACACAGCAGACAGATTGTGGAGTTGGTGAGTTGGCCTGTAGTTCTGAAACTCTCCTTCTTTCATTATCCTTATCTCTCCATATCTCTCTCTCTCTCTCCTGCCCCCACAACACACACGCATATACATTGCCAGAGGGATTTGCAGCAGCTAGGCAGAGCACGCGTGTGTGTGTTTGTGTGAGAGCACATGCACAGCGGGGAGTTGCCAATTACAGCAGTGATTAAAACCCAGTAGTGTGGAAAGATAGAGGAAGAGGAGAGAGAGACGGGAAGGAAGAAAGAAAAAGAAAAGAAAGCGATATGGATGGACAGACAGACAGACAGACAGTCGATGATATAATGAAGGAGAAGACAAACGCACCCCTCCACATGCAGCCTTTTTCATAAATGTTACAGGATGTTATTTGTGATATTTATGGACAGCCTGAGTCAAAATTTAAGTAAATGGTTTGCTGCAATTTTCAAGAGAGGCTCTTTACACGTAACTAGAGTTGTATCAAAAATAACCAGCATCGCAATTATAAGTGTCAGCATCATTTCAGACAATCACAAGTGTGTTGAAGGGGAGTACGCCACAAATTAGCCCTGATACCTTGTGTGTCGTAGCATTACACACACAGTTGTATTTAGAACCAAGTAAAGAGTTGATTGACAGACCTGACATGGATTTAAAATGAATTTAGAGAAATTTTCTCTCTTGCTGATATTGTCCACAGGATGAGAGTCGGATCCACAATCCAGTGAGACTGATTTCAACCCTGTCCAGCATTTACTTCTATTAACCACAGGAAATCAGCATTTCATGCCTCATATCACAAAGAAAAAGACAGAGAAATGCTTCAAACTGTTTAAATAACAACAAAAATTGCTCAAAATGAATCTGCGGCAAGGAAGAACAGAGGGAAAGGGCTGAATGAAAGACAAGCGAATGACCCCGGCCGATGTGTTCCCCTCTGCTCCTTTTCTCTTGCTGCCACCACACTGATGACTGTGAGGAGAGGAGGTGTGAGTAGAGTGGAAAGGAGAGGAGGAATGAAAAGGAAAGGAGACAAATATAGCATACAGGACAGGAAACGGATAAAGGATCTCAATGACCAGGTCAAAGAAAAAGAAGAGGAGAAGGAGAAGCTATAAGGATGTTTAGACACTTATAATCTGATCACTTTATTAGCCTTACAGTCCCCACGGGTGTTCATAACATGTATAATGGCCAAAAAGGGAGTAAATGATGCATCATTTCTAGATTATCAGGCTGTTTCACTTTTGTTTGGCTTCTTCTCTTGAGGCGAATATTACAAATTCTTCAGTTCTGCCTGTGCTGACAGATCATTCTGTTGACTAATAGGAGGGTATACGGTGGTTTGAGGGTTTCGCAATGACGCCGTAGCTGGTTTCCATCTTCAAGACCTGGTTTCTGTTCACACACAGTTCATACACAATACTAGAAAAGCTAATTCTAGTACTGAAAAACAACCTAGTCCAACTTTTCAAGCAAAGTAGTCTCACCGGCACGAAGATGCATCTGACGAACTCACATGAGCAAATCAGTGCCAGTTTAGCTCTGTGACATGTTAGCGTTTCACATGATGTGTGTGATTTAACATTGCTTCTGAATTCATATCAGACGCAATGTTGGTGTAGTTACAACCTGAAATTCGTGCTGTGCACTGATTATTAAGTTGACATGAAATATATATGGATAATGTCTACCAATCATTTAACACCATGTTGTTTTCAATCCTCCAGTTTTGTCTGGTGGACTTGAGATTTCCAAATGAATACTAAAACTCCTCATAGAGTAAGAATCAGACTGTAACTGATTGCAAAACCACTGAATACCCATCAAAAAATATCACTGATACAATGACCAAGCATGTTGAACAGGACATAGCAATGCAAAATCACAAAATAGCTACATATGAATTAATCTGGGTGAGTGAAAGGTCTGTGTTGAGTAAAGTGCCTCTCAATTACCGTCATGTTTTGTGTTTCAACAATTTCTGTGCTGTCTTACAGACTGGAGAAGCTGCTGTGCCCCAGTATCGCTGCCATTGTGACGCTTACAGTCAAATTCAAACAACATTTTAATGACCAACAAATTAGAGGGTAAAAGTTGTTGTTGTACTCATTGAGTGAAAATGTACTGTCCGTTATGGTAAAC
This sequence comes from Pelmatolapia mariae, assembly GCF_036321145.2. Lineage (NCBI taxonomy): Eukaryota > Metazoa > Chordata > Actinopteri > Cichliformes > Cichlidae > Pelmatolapia > Pelmatolapia mariae. The sequence goes on along the minus strand of NC_086236.1, from coordinate 48,228,528 downwards.
CTGTAAAACAGCAGCATATTCTCCGCCACAAAGAAGAACAGAAAATGGCTCGAGACACATTTTCAATACAAATTTGATACTTCGCACCTCAAAGCCGAATTAAAATTCCTTGATTTCTTTTATTCATCATATCGAAAGCCAGGCAGCTTCTTTTTAAGGAAGCCAACGGACAGTTTGATGTTTGTGCATGATGGTGTGCGGTGTGAGTGTGTGTGCGTGCGTGTGTCTGCAGAGTGGCAGGTGAGTGAGCTATCTGCAGTGCTCACACACTCACCCCCTGCTGTGTTTAATCAATACAATTCTGAATTCCAGCCTTCACACACGTCCGCGCACGCAAACACACATGCACGGACAGACACAGCTTTGCAATATCTTTCTGCACGACGCCGAGGGAATACTAAATATGAGCAACTTCACACTTTCGCTGCTAAGTGCATACGCAGTGCACTCACATACTTGCCCCCCCCCCCACACACACACACACGAGTGGGCGAATGCGTGTTTATATGTGTGTTTCTCTGTGGATGTGCGATATGTGCGTGTGTCCATAACGGGCCGGAGATAATTAATTCTAGTTCATCGTGTCCACTGGGAGAGCAGAATATCAAGCTTGAACGAGAGACGTGTGCGCGCGTGTTTGTGTGTGTGTGTAAGAGAGGCTCTCGAGAAGATTCGGAGCAGCAACTGGATCGATTTGAGTTCACCCAGGATGGAGAGAAGATGAGTGGAGACAAGCAAAAAAAACAATAAGAAACAAAAAATAGCTACTTTCAGCTACTCCCTCATTCACCAGGGGTCGGCACAGCGGGTAGCTCCACATATTTGATTTGGCAGATTTTTACACCGGATGCCCTTCTTGATGCAACCCCAAAGGGATTGGTGTCTCCTCCCAGGAATGAAACAGGGAGCTTTTGCTCGATAATCTGTACAAACTACTACGCTATGGAGCCACTAATAAGAAAGCTAAAATAATATATCCTAATATTGGTAGGACTTTCTGGAAGCTGGTCTTTCTGGATAGAGTTAAAGGCTAGAAGCAGCTAAACTTCAAACTACTGCCTTCAATGCAAACAAATGTTTCGCCTCAGCCCCCCCCCCACCTGAATCAGGAAGTGGACAGAAAGGTCAAAGGGCATGTTGAAATGTTTTCTGTATCACTTATAAGGTATTTCTGCATTTTTGGCTCATTTAAGACAAGATCACAAATTATTTTTTAAAACCAAAGAGGACATCAATGTTTCTGGTTTTCTTATACCTTTATTACAAAAGTATTGAAGTGAATTCATATCAGGAACCTTTCTTCTACAATTTTCTATGAACAAGAATGAAAAATTCTTAATTTTGTCACTTGTTGGAGAACAGCAATACCACTGTGCTCTGAGAAAATGTTTTTCCAGGTAGAGAAAATCTCACTTTGGGGAATTAATGAATGTGTTGGTGCTTTCAAAAAAATCTAATAATAATAATAATCATAATAATAGTGATAATAACAGCAGGATGGCAGCTATAATGCCTTTCAAAGCAAAGGCGTATCATTACTGCTGTGGGTTCTTTATCTTGATGCAAATATCTCAAGTAATCCAGGCTTATTTTTTTCTAATTCACACGTTGTTGTGTTTTCAGGTTCTTGTCTTGTCTTTGCTATTTTCAGATAATATTGTGTGACATTATATTTCACATGAATTTATAAAGCAGCAGAGTGCAGTCAGTTAATTAGCCAATAAAAATCCTGGGGATAACATGGAGGTGTGTTGCACTGCGAGTACAAATCTGACTCAGAAACTATTTACGTGCCGTTCTCGAAACCTCCCAGTCCCATCCCTGCTGTCTATCGATGTGTAAAAATAACTGTATTAGGAAAAATGTGAAAGTGGGCCGCTTTTAGACAGAAGATAATTAAGCCGAATATGGAGTCTGTTTTTTTTTCTTTTTACCTGTCACAGTTTCCCTCTTCTTTCCTTTCGCCTTCCCTCGTTCAGTGTTTTCTGTCCCTCATGACACCTTGCCCCCCTCCCTTCCTCCCTCCACACACACACACGCACACACACACACACACACACACACACACACACACACACACACACACACACACACACACACCAGCTTCCCTGCTGCGAGAGCAAACACTCATCTCACATGATCACCATGACGATATGGAAATATGAATTATGCATAAAGGCAGCCTCGCCTCGGCTGCGGGTACAAAGCTGTGTGGGTGATATTCTCCTTTCAAACGATAGGGGAAATGTCCCCTTCATATTAATAATATAATAATCTACTCTGCCACATTATTGTCTGCCGTGTTACCGTCTCATAGATGCATGATTTGTAGGGTGTACCGCACATTTAATGGCCTTGTACACAGGGAGCAAGGAACCATTAGCAAATTTAATTTAGGAAATATTTGAGTGGTGTGTGTGTAAAATTAAAATCAGCATGAAAGATAAAAACATTGTCTTCATATTTCAACACTAATCACATAAACACAGAGCTAATTTCAGAACGGCCTTTAAATAGACTTTAACAGCACCGAGGGGAATGTAATTATCTTCTGCTGACTTTGCGTTTCTACCCTCATTGTGTCATTTGAAGGTCACACCGCGGTTAAACACCCCTCCAACGAGAACAGATAACAGGCATGCAAAAATGCAATACAGTGTCAATATATTGCACGCCATCCATTGTTTATCAGTGTGAGTCCTAATTGTATTGTATTTCATCAGCTCAGTATTGAAGGCTTCCTAACAGCGGAGCAGCATGAAACAGCTCTCTGTGTCTAAACTCTGGCATGAGCCATCTATCTAATAGACCGGCTATTATTAGATATTTGTCTCACACAAATTTGACACTGAGAATATTGAAGTTGCAACAGATCTAGTGTTAACAGACAGACAAAAAAAGGATGTCTATATTTGCCAAGAAAAAAAAGAAGCTCCTGAAAGTGCAAATAAAACAGAAGAGGCCCTGAGAGGCTGTGAATCATCAGGAATGTGTACTGTACAATATCAGGTAACTGCGGTAAACGAAAATGTAGCTTTACAGCAGCATGTGTTTTCTGTATACTGCAGTAGGTAGGTTTTAGCTGAGCCAATGAGCAGAAGAGTCCTTGAGGCATCGTCTAAAAAAACTGGTCGGAAATGGCTGGAACACACACAATATATCAACCACAAAAAATCGCATTAAAATCTGGCTATTAATATTTTTATCCCAGCAGGCAAAGCCAAATGACCATATTACTGTTCATCTCTGACAGTCGAACAAAATAACGGGTTCGGTAATTCACGCTTTGGTGTAATTCATCCCTGTCATTACACATAATCAAATTTTGTTATTAACTATTAGCAGATTAGCAAATTATCTTGTAATTGTGGTCAACTTTCACGCAGTTGTTTTTATTTATTTATGTAATTTTTTGCAGCTTGGAATATTCTCCAACAGCTTTCAATGTTAGTTCCCAGTGCCTTGAAGGAAACACAGAGTGCACTGGTAAAGACTGAGGTAGAGAATAAATAACATTTATTCTCGTGGTCAAGTACTTGTCCAAGTCTGTAAAATCTGTATGTAAAATTCTCTATTAAAAACAAACAAATATTGAAATTTGAACTTTTTGAAGAAGTATTCTCTTTGTAAACCGTGCCAGCAGCCCACTTGTTGACAGCACACTATATCCTACAACTGTAAAGACAATAACATTGTAAACTGTGAGCTAAATACGCCATATCCAATTAAAATGATGCTGTTTTATAAACCCATCTGTTCAGAGTTTTGCCAACATAATTAGCATTGCGAAATCTTCACCAGATTTTACTGTATACTTACAGTGTAGAGGATTCAAGGTGTAATTTAGGTTTTTTTTCCATAGTGAAATATGTAAAATTCTTGTTACAGCACATCAACGTTACTGCTTTTACCACAAGTCATAACATATTTTGAAATAGCCACATAATAGCCATGCAATGGCATTTTTGCCTGTAATTTAATTTGACATTGCTAGTATGTTTGCTTGCATATAAATGCATTGCAATACCGCCTCCTTCATGTAGCAAGGCCTTAATGTTTTACCTTAGTGGTATGAGTTTGCCTAAATATCTACTCAGTGGTAGACTTTAGCTGCACACTAAACAGGTATGACAGAAAAGAGTGCAGGTGTGGCTGTGGATGTGTCACTTTGGTAGGCGTGATGGTGCTGACGCTCCCGCCTGCCTATCTGACACCTCCTCAGTATGTAAGAACCATCTCTCTCACTGCATTATTTAAAGGTGGAGAGCAAGGCGCAGACAGGAAGAGAGGGAAAGGGGACAAGAAGTGTAAGAGAGAGAATCAGGTAGCCTTCACTAGCGCATATTTCAACAAAGTGACTGAATTATAAAAGACTGAAAAACATAGCTAATTACAGCACTCTTTATCCTCCATCTCTATCCCTCTCTATCTCTCGCCGTTTCCCATGTGCTTTCTCTCCTCTCCCCTCTGTTGTTTCTGTTTGTTTCTCCACCGCATCCCCATCTCCTCTCTTCCCACCTCTCTGCCGCTAGAGTTAACAACTTGCCGGAAGAAATATGATTAGCACAGCAGAGAGCCACAGTTTGCTGGAGAAGTGACACACACAGGCAATATTCCCCAGCTGTGCTTTGACAGAGGGAAATGGAGGAGAGAGGAAAGGTAAAACAGAGAGACAGGGTGTGTGACTGATAATAATAACAGGGCAGCACAGCAGCCCACTGGTTAATTTAGTTGGCTTCTGTGTTGAGTTTGCATGTCCCCCTCTAGTGTTTGCTGGGCTTCTTCCCACATCCCAAAAACAGACAGGTCAGGGGGACCGGAAAAGTCTAAATTGCCCCTCAGCGGGACCGTTTGTGTAACTGTATTATCCATATGATGCAGTGGTGGCCTGCTTAGGGAGTTTCCCTGTCCTCCTCTCTCACTGCACATGGAGACAAAGCCTAGTGCCGCTGCCCCTGCTATATAACCAAGCATTGTCATTTAGGAGTCACTAATTATGATAATATATCCATCCATAAAGGGTAAAAATGTGCAAGACTTACTTTTCAGAGATTATGTAGGTAGCAAAAAATCAGTTGAAAAGCCCTAAATAACATAAAAAACTGTTTACCTTTGCCAGCATCATTCTTTGGTTATCATTCAAGTCTCCTCTATCAATGTCTGTGCCTCTTCCAGTTTGAAAAAGAGAAAACCCTGTGCAAATTGCAGGAATAAAATAATGAAATAACATGAACAGCATTAAAGTTAAAAGTGGAAAATTAAAAAGAAATGGTTCAGTGGCCACTTAAGAGGATTTTAACCTGTTTTTTTTAATAATGCAGAATCTCTGATTAAGCAAAATTCACAACCTGTTTTTGGACACATAAGAAATAAATATACAGACAATGACAATGCTATCAGCTGATGATGCAGTCTCAGGTCATTTCTCCAAAAAACCTTGTGTGACTTTTGAAAAAAGTTCGTTTTTAGCCGTCTCTGAATTAAAGAAAAAATAAAGGGTGCAAGAAAGAACGGCAAGGGGTGAGGGAGAGTAACGGAGGCTTTGAAAAAGGAAAAGGCTAGAGGGGAGGGGGGGAAAGCGAAGTGGTTTTAGGCCGGTGAAAGCCAGCAGGTCACAGAGGTTCCCTTTAAATTTAGAACAAACCACAAACGCTGAATGTCTACTCCAAAAGGCTGAATGACTGATTATAATGGCTGCCTGTTTCGATCTCATCCCGTCAGCCTCTCAGCATTGCTTTCTTAAGCGTGCTGTGACTGGTGAGCTAACATGTGGGCTGGCCTGCTATTTACAATTACAATTTAGGCGTTTAGCTGAGGCCTTTATCCAAAGTAACTAACAATAAGAGCAACAGAGGAAAAAAAAGGTTATAGTGTGTGTTATTCCTGTGATCCTCAGCTCCCTGGTAAAAAGCAAGAGCGAGAGACAACACAGTGTGAAGACCTTAAGGACAGGTGCAGTGAGCACAACAAGATATGTATCGTACATTTTTACAATGAGAGAGAAGCAAAGTGATATTGTTTTTACACACTATGATGGCACAGCTGCTGTATTATATTTTAAAACACAGTTTTTTCTTATTTGTCTTTGTCATTTTTTTTAGCTATGCTCCTGAACTATTAAAAAAAGTACAGAAAATGTCTCCTTTTATTAATGTTTTGTTGTTTTAGATTAAATCAGAATATCAAATTATTAGAGTCTGATCAGCTATTTAGGTTAACACAGGAGGCAGTCACACAGGCTGGAGACACAAACCTATCCCCTCAACAAAAAAATAATATTAGAGTCAAGTTTGAAGTGCTTTCACCCAATCCTTCATGTCCTCCATCTTTAAACATCAGGGAGACGACAGTAAGTGCCAGTTTAAAGGGTCAGCGACCCCTCCCCCCACGTTCATTTTACTAATAATCCTCACTGCAGTCTGACATTACAAACCTACAGGTCCTTACAGGTAACTGTGCCACCCTTTCTAACAAACAAAGTCAAAAACCCATCAGTTACCGCCAACCGTCTCACTGAAAATAGAAAATCATGATCATGATCTGTATTCGATTCTGCAGTGTGTAACAATTCTAAGCACTGCGTTAGAGCACAGAGTAATGCGTGGGACACCTATCGCAACAATCATCAAAATAACTACACACACACACACACACGCACAAACAAACACAAGAAAAGAAGAAATTAGCTTCTGCAATAATGTGAAAACACACAAAATAATCTCTTAAATGTGCTGGTTTTTATTTCTTATATTGGAAATAAGTTAAATCTGACAAATTTATAGCAATACCTCTGAATAATATTTTTATAAGCATACAAGCTACACATAATTTACTCGATGGCATTCACAGAGCTGGCGTCTAAACATAGATTTTCTTTTTCTTCTGTTTTGTGTAAATTCAGCCGCAGTTCGATTTATCTCGCTCACTGTCAAAATGCTGTTTTTAACTGAACTTGATTCCTGCATTGATTGGCCAGAGGGGGGTTTGAGTCTCCTCCCTTTTTTATGGTATATAGCCGAGTAACCTGTTGTTATGTTTTCATGTGAGTTTTCCTTAAACCAAAACCTGAAGCATAAACACTGAGTGTATCCCTCCAGTTCCGCATATAATAAAATGCTAATGAATCCTTTTTGCTATAAAATGTCAGAAAAAATAAATCTAATACCAGCAACATGTGTATCAATTTTGGAGCAATAATAAAACCACGATGTCACATATTTAGGTAAAAAATCTATAAAACACTGTAGTTCTTCTGAGACCTGTTTTTAAACCCTTATATATATCAGACCGTGTAGACAAAAACTTCTACTTATCTGCCCTTGTTAGCCAATACTAAGCCAATATAGTCCACACTGCAAAATGATCTTACTCAGTTTGTATCTAAAGAGAAGCTCAAGGAAAGTGTTCTTATTCAAAATGCAACAGCACTTACATTACTGCAGTTTTTTATTTTTAGTGCACTTTTTATTTCTCATGTGGACTAACTCAATCCAATGCAAAAAAGGAAAGAAAACTACATTTAGGAATTAGAGACTACTTCTAGATTTACTTCTTCAGTTTCAAGAATTCATTTTACAGTTAGTGGAAACAGTCAGAAGATAAATGTCTTGAAAGCAGGCACCATTTTCTAAGAAGAGGACAGCACAGAAAACATCAGAAGAATGCAGAACATAACCAAACAGAGCAGGTACTCACTCGGATAGATGTAGCAATAGCCCATAAAACACATCACTAAAATGCTGGAGTCTGTCTACTATCCTGTCAGGGTGCAAGCTAGTTGCCTTGGCCCTGGCTGGGCGTTATTTGTGAGCCAAATCCTTAAAGAACAAGAAGCTTTCTCTGTGCCTAAACCTGCCGACAGACAGGGGGCTTTGAAGGCCCCCAACTGAGCTCGGCACAGAGCTTTGAAGCCAACTGAAAACTCTGCTTTATGGGGCTAAATAAAAGCGAGGAAAAGGGGAAAGTTATAAAAAGCAGAGAAACACAGAGCACTCTTTTTTTGTTGTTTTGTTTTTTTTCTCTGCTGGCTCATGGTTGTGAGTTTGTGTGCAGCTTGGTGAGTAATTGCACAGCTAGTCTAGTCTAGACACGTTCGACAACATATGTGAATCTATCAGTGAGGATGCAGCGTGCTACTCTGAATTACATTTGCTCAAAAATATTAGACAATTAGCCCCAAATTGCATGTTAATAACATTTATTTGAAAAAAAAATTATAGCAAGAACACACTGAAATGTATTCACAAAATGTGTGTGTTTAAAGTAACCATTTGTTATAATTTGATAAATTTACAACTAAGTAAAATAAAGAGCTACAGCTAAAAGGAAATCACTTAATAAATAAAGTTATGTATTTATACACTAGTTATTTTTATACATGTTTATGCTGACTTAAATCAGTTTTTTGTTTTAAAATCGTTCAAAATAAATATAAACAAATAACAGCACAAATCTTATTTTTTCCCCTAACAAAAAAAAATCAAATATTGGTCTGTTTTTTTATTAAACACCAATTCTTTCAATTTATAGCATTTCTTTCCATTGATTTTATGTCAGGGACAGCTAGTTCACAGCCTCATGATATAATATCACACTTTTATTATCAAACTTCAAGTCAGACTGAAAGGCTAATTGAATAGTTTCATGCTAATAAAGCTGTGTCTGTGTGGCAGACTGAGTAAACAGCTACCTATGAGGTGAAAAGCTCAATTCTGTTTTCTTTTTATTTCCCTTTTTTCAGTTCTGACACCTTGATGTTTAAACCTCAGCTCTGAAAAACAATTCTGGTGCCAGGAATCATCCATGAAACATCATTGCCACGGCGCTTTTTATGTTACTCTGTCTAATTAATTATCAGAAAAACAAACAAAGCCTTATCTGAGCTGAAGCCTGTGCATTTTCAGGTTTCTGCAGCTGGCTTTTTTTTTTTTTTTTTTTGGACACACATCTGCAATCAGATCACTCGCTCTGGACTCTCAGAAAACCATTTATCACTTTCTCCTCCTCTCTTTCTCTCTCACTCTCCTTTCAATGAGTCCTTTAGAAACACACAGACCATCTCCAGCAGACAAAACAGTGGACAAGCCTCTGTGATGTCCTGACTCATTCTGCTGCTCTCCTCTCCAAAGCCTTGGGGCCGACGCAATGGGACCCAAAACCAACACGCACATAATGGGGCCTTGTTGGAGTCGCCTTAATGTTTCTAATGTTATGTAAATGAAGAGAGGAGAGGGCAAGAAAGGAGAAGAAGAGGAGCAGAGAGGAGGAGGAGGTAGTGGGAGTGTTTGTGTGTCCGAGGAGGCCGCTAAGCTCCCATTACCAAGGGATTAGGCAAATGCTGCCGTTGTATCGATGCTGGTTCGACAGTGAACCGCCAACCCTAATCCCCTCCTCTCTTCTCGCTCCGACAACGCCTCGTCAACGCCTCCTCTCCTCCTCTCTACACAGCGCCCTCACCACCACCACATCATCGCCGAACTTTCTGGATTCAACTTTTCAACTCTTTCCTCCTGTTTGTCAGTCATGAATATACTCGAGCTCACACGGACTCAAAAAACACAAACACTACCAGAATTACTTGGTTCACAGCCAGTGTAAATTTGTCTGCTCATTGATTTCTTTGACATGCAATGTGTGTCTGTGTGTGCGTGTTTGTGAATGTGCGAGGACTGATCAATATTGAAAGCCAAAAGTGCCTTTCTGGTTTGTCTGTGAAGTGTTTGCCTGGAGCCTCGGAGCGCAGCTATGACCTACTGGCTTCTGAACGCATCAACTCTTGAGTTTAGTGATCCTCAGACTCTGGGCAGGGGGACGAGCGCTGGTCTCTGGATGCTGCGCGCTGGTCCCTGGGCACACTGGTGGCTCCTTTAAAAGAATTCTGGAGACTTTATCTTCCTGAAGTGAGAGAGAGATAGAGCACAGTCTGTTCTATTTGTAGGCATGCAGTCGACTCTGTGTCTGTCTATCACAGGGGTTGTATTTTTATAGACTTAATTATTACATCAGTGATTCGAAATTAGACATCCACAATTTTTTTTTAATTATTTTTGAGTAGTTTGAGAAATAGCGTTTTAAATAATGTATGTGCATTTACTAGTTTGTAAACATGTTCTGGGTACAGTTTTCATATATGTTATAAATATAAAAATATAACAAATAGCGAACTGATTAGTCGCTGCATATGTTATCGCTAAAAATTCAACACAGCTCAGGCTGAAGAATGTCATCAAGACGTGAGGAAGCTATTCTGAGACAAACTAGCTGTGTGTGTGTGTCTGTGCATAGTGACACAGTTGCAGGCAGAACTTGGAATACTCAATTATCACATTAGCACATCCAGGGACAAGCCGAAAGGCTTCACACAAATGTCTGTGCGCAAACACACATGTATGCACACACACTCCACCCCCACATATCTCTGGAACTGCAGGCCCCCTGCTGAGAAGCTCAAACACACCAGCTGAGGGTGGGGGGGAGTTGTGGAGGTGGTCTGGTGGTGGAAGAGGAGGGGAGGGCTGTTGGTTATGGAGGAGCATGAGGCTGGTGAGTGACATTGAGACCAAGGTTAAACACAAACCATCCGCTCTCTTCTGTTATAGGCCGATTTCAGGCTGGCAGCAGCGACGCGTCACAAAACGCAGATTCCGTGTTCGTTTCTGGGAGACCTGCGACGGGGGCGCTGCTCTGGGTTCTGACAGAATACTTGATTTAACCTTCGCTGCGTTGCCATGCATTGTTTTCCAGCTGTGCCTTTCGTTAGCCATCTAGCAATAACATCTCAGGTAGATTTCCAGACATGTAGTGCTTCCTCGTAGCGCTATCTCCCCTGCAATTAACCCTGCAAACAGACACCCTCCACAAACAGAGGCAACCTGCAGTAAGTGTAAATGCAGGTTGGTGCTAGAGTCAAAAAACATAATCAGGATGGCTAAACTGAACTGTGGCTAAAAAGACTCTCAAACCTAGCTGGTGGAAATGATGAAACTTTTTGCATTGATTGGCCAGAATTTCCAACCATGATGACAGGTGTGGTTTTGACGTTATCCACTAATTGGAAGGCTGGTTTGATCTTAGGCTTCTCCAGTGGTCACGACAATGTGTCCTTGGGTAAGACACCACTCCTGATGCATCCATCAGTGTGTGTGATGTATAAAGCATGTATGTATTGATGTGTACATGAACTGGTCAGGTCTAGAAAGGGGCTAAAAAGCTGCCAGTCCAATTAGTCATCAAAACTGTCTGCCTAATATTTTGTAGGTCCCCTTTATAGCGGCAAAATAGTATGAAGGGGACTTATAGGGTGTAGCTTGCTTCATATTGGTAAAACAGACCCTAGAGGTCCTGGGATATGGACCCAGGACCTCTGGGGGTTTCCTGTTGTCAAGATGTCAGTGAGACTTTTGGGTCTTCTAAACCAGCGGTCCCCAACCACGGACCGGTTTAATGTCAGACAATATTTTCACGGCCTTTAAGGTGTCGCGGATGAATACAACAAAATAAAATGACATGACGAAGACAAAAACTGTGGTATTTTGTAAATATAATAAACGCAAATTCACTGTGTAATTGTGTAACTGTATTAGCAATGTCCTCCTGAAATGTTGAGAGTAACATCCTCCTCTCTCTCTGGTCGCTACGGTAACATGTAAATATGTCTTTCAAAATAAGACACACAACTACAACACGGTACCAAACGACTCACGGTACTGGTCCGTGGCCCGGGGGTTGAGGACCGCTGCTTTCAACCATTAAATTGGAATCTAGAGAAACTTGGTGGCCTTGTCAACACCTTGAGCTCTTTGTGGCTTTCCTTACACAAATCTTGAGATGTTTTTGGATATGGTGGGACAGATGTCGTGGGAGGAGGTTTCATTCCCATAGGGGTTTTGTGATAGGTCGGAAACACGCGTGCACATGTGCATATATTTTTCTGCTACACATATATACTGTGCCAAGTTGGATACAAATAATGATTAATAAATCAGCAGTGTCTACACTTAACTACTAATAAATCTATTAGCTGTATGTAACGGCTAAAACACACTGCCAAATAACATTTCTTGACCTAATGCACTGGACAACAGTCGGAGCATATCACAGTTCTCAAAAACAGATTAAGGAGATTCAGATTAACTCATATAGTTCAGCATCGTGGAGAACAAGCAGGGTTTTATTTCTTTTGTTTGTTGTTGAAGCAAAGTTTTGTTTCTATTTAGAGTCTGATGCATTACGTGATACTGAAACACCACAATCATGGCAATCACAGTTCTCTGTTTAGTGCTTGAAATTCTTCTGAGTGTGGAAATGCGAGTTGATAAAATGACTCCACAGGCACAGCAAGGCTCACTGATGCTGATTATGGTGTGTGAGTGTTTGTGGAGTGCTTGAAATGTCTTTATTATTGCACTTCAGACAAAAAAGAAAACAGCACAGGCAGATTACATTGTTCTGATCTCAAAAAAAGATTAAAATGTTGTAACAGTTTTTCCAGTGACGATTAAAGTCACTTTCTGTAGATGCTGAAAAAATACTTTGGAAATAACGGATTTAAAAAGTTGTTTTTGGCACCTATAAGGAGAAACCATCACAGTACTGTTAAGGTTAGAAAGCCAAAATTGAAAAATAAGATTAACAATGTTTTTCAAAACAACAGCCAATATATTTCTTTAACAAATTATTGAGCAGAGTAGGTATTTTATAAAAGAGGCTCTTTTTATTTAATTTATCCACAGTAGTTTGAAAAGACCTGCAAAAAAACCCGAAAAAAACAAAAAACAAAAAACAGGTGGCTCACGCTGTTAATTTCTTTGTGTTGCTAAGGAAACACCAAGGAAATATAAAAAAGGAACAAATGTGGATGAACATCAACACCTGGAAAAATTCAGCAGTGACTGTTGCGCTAACAAAGAGCTAATTGAAACAATCAAATCTTCATGAACAAGAAATCGTGCTAATTCAGATACAACAGAGTCGGGATCAAATGTGAACAAAGGATTGTCTGCATCAAAGCAGTGCATCACTCTATGATAGAAAACTGTGCTTGAAATGAAAGCTGATACATTTACCCTATATATATATATATATTTGTCTTTCTATATTTGCATGAGTTGTATGTTTAAATAACAATTTTTAACACTTTGTATTACTGCTTTTTTAGGAATAAGACAACCAGTAAGCGCACTCAGGATTTAATGTCATCGAGGTTGGCTATCAGCTGATATGTGGTCTGAATGTTGTGGCTATCTAAAGTCCAGTGGCTAGCCGTTCAGATGACAAGGTCACTATTAAGTAGAGGAAAACAAGGTGCATGTCTGTGCTTTGTCATGTGGGTGATTTTAGTGTGTCTGAGCTTAAGTGTTGGAATGACACTTTGACTCCACTGGTATGCTGTACAGAGGGAAGGAGGGAGGGAGGGCCACGGATGTGTAACTGTGACAAGCATACATATACAGCCTGAGCAGACAAAAAGGCATGCTGAGAGGCTAATGGGCATTCTGTGGTGTGACATATGTGTGAGCAATGAAAACCTTATGACACATCTGGGGGTTACTGAACACATTCTGCTCCGTGTAGGTCTGTAAGGACTTGCTGTTTGTGTGTTTGAACACATCTTTAACTATCTGTGAGACTATTGCTTGATTCTCATATGACCTATGAAATGTAGTGCTTCCAGTTTGACAGGGTATTTGTCTTAATAGACAGGAAGTGGTGTGACTGTGACTTGTCATTCACTTGTCTTTTTTGGTATTTTCATTTTTATTTAATTGTTTGTTTGGTAAAGTACTTAGTTAGGTTTAGAAAAAGATTAGGTTTTGATTAAAATCCAAAAAATATTTTCTGCTTTTTCAAACTCCTTTGTTTTAATTTTTTTTTTAGATTGCCTTGGTAACTGGTCCTGTTGAATGACTCACAAGAAAAAGATCCTTCCAATTGAAATGCATCAGTTTCAATGTCATACTGACTGTCACAAAAAATGTGGCTTTTAAAAAAGTACATGAAGACACATTTCCTTTTTCTCAATTTGACATGAAACTGCTGGTCCATGAGGCCTGTGGCTCACATTATTTATTTATTTTTAACATAGTTGCTATTTGTGGTCACTGAACTGAGGAAAAATACTTGAGCTACAAGTCGAGGGTCTTTTGATTGTAGCTCATTTCATAAAACTATCTTAGTTTTATGAAATTATATGAAAAATCATACTAAAGAGAAACTTGAAAACAGCGAGAGAAAAAGGAGAGAGGCAAGAAAGTATAGGCAGAGGTAGGTAGGCGACTTCAGATGTTTTCCTCGGTTACTGGTGAAGATGCATTTACTCATTCCTGTCACGCGTGTTTGTACTGTTCGTGTCCATGGAGCAAAAGCAAAAGATTGACTACAAAGTCTGCGCTGATCCAAGCATTTTGATGAGTCAGCACTAACCCCATTTTGAAAAGGTAGATGATTTGTTTTTTTAGAAGTTTGTCTTGTAAATTCATCCCCTATACTTGCTTTTAACTTTTTTGTTTGTTTACAGCAAAGAAATAATTTCATTTTGCATGCAATGCCCTTACAAAGTTATAATAGACAAACTCTGTACCATCAGGAACTTTGTGTACTGACCCTTTACATAGTTGATTTTTAACATTTCATCTGCATTACAGTTACACTGCCCCATAGTCTGAGATATTAAACATGCTAACATAAAACTGGGCTAATGTGCATTCTGAATGAAATTAGCATTGCTATTAGCTGCACCTGTGTTTTTCTTGGCTTTGCTAATACCTGCAGCATGACAGAAACATTTCCTCATTCCTCACAGACATTTAGCTTCAATATTTCCTCTTTAATCCATCTGCTATTCAGGTTTTAAGTCACTGAAATGAAATGTTTACAAAAGTGAATAATTACCTGACTCCTGCAGTTTTCTTACCTTGCTGGCAGAAAGGAAAGATCAGGAAGTCATCCTGCACTTATTCCTGGTAGCCACACTACTGTAACCATAGTAGTTGTGTATATATATTGTATATTTTTTTATGTTTCAGTTTTGAGCTGAAGGCCTACAAGTCTAATTAAAACTTCTGTTTTAGCTAATAGTGGCTACATTCACCTAGCGAGCTAACATGGTAACACTGGCAGCTTTATGGCTAATGTTTTGAAGTAAAGAGGCAAAGAAACAATCAACTCTACAATTTTTTTTTATAAAAGACATGTTATGTGTTGATGATACAGATATATTTTTAAAGAAAGGACTGCAGTTATCAAGCAATTTTAGGCTTACTGCATTTATGCCATTAGTCACTAAAATCTAGCTTATTCTTTTTCTTTTTATGTGATTATGGATGAAGCCACATCCCGTTGTTCTCTATGGTGGTTCATTTTCAGAGACACCACTATTAATGTTTGAAACACTGCTTTGTTTTGCTGTAACAAGTCAAAATGGCTGAGAATAATCTAAAATATGGCTGTATGGAAGGATTCTGGTGCACTGCAGCAAGCAAGCTACACTTGGGTATCATCTATTAAGTCTTTTTCCATCAATAAAGTTTATTATTTAATATTGATCGGGTATAACTGACTTTAAGCTTTTTATTTATAGTTGCACTGCTTTTCCTGTCCACTTGCCTAATTGGTTGATAAATCACAACAGCAGGAAGCAGTTGATTAAATTGGATGGTAGCTCACCAGAGCCTTATAGTTTCTTCAAGCTGTGATCCCTCTCTGCGGATGTCTACCCTTGTTTATGTACGTTTAGAATAGTGGAGGATTTTATTCTCTACTGTACTTTAAAGTTAGCAAAATAGCACAGAAAAAAAAGAGAATGAAAGCTAGAATAAGAACGTCGGAGAAAAATAGGACAGTCATCCAGAGGTGTTCTGTTACTCAGTAAACGTTTTTCACAGAGGACATTTTGACATGTCGGAAAAGCACAGGTGAGGATAAAAAAAACTTTCAACCATTCAACTTCCTTGCTTTCAGGCGTCTCGTCTGTATTCAAACTCAAAAGTTTTCTTGAGGTAAATGCGTGTTGTGCAAACAAACACAGCCACACTCTGTACAAATCAGGGCTAAATGCAGCAATTTGCTATTGTCCAGAACATGAACTGTAAATAATACACAGCACACAAACCACAGCCTGCGGGCATGGGAAACGTGTACAAACAACTGTGAAATTAAACATCAGTCGAAAAAAATGGCGGTAATCTAAACAATGTAATTACAGGTGATTCAACAAACTGCGAGTGTGCCATCTGTTTGCAATATTAGAAATGTACTCTTTTGAATAGTGTGGGATTTTTCACACACTGATATGATTTATGGCTTTGTGGCAAATACAAAAAGCGGTTTAGATGCATGTGGGTGTACTGTGCTTTGTGAGGGAGCAGTAACGTCATACATATTTACATTTAATGTACAACTGAGCCACAACACAATACCTGTCTGTTATTCAAAGTGCATTCAAATATGCTTCTTTTTCTAGAAATCCGCACCATAAAAAAAAAAAAATCCTTTTTATAGTGTGATTGAGTAAGTAAAGTTAAGTAACATTTTTATTGTCAGTTGCACTTTTTATAATATGATTATTTGTCTTTATCACCCATGTCACCCATGAGAAAATCTGAGTACTGTGCAAAAGTCTTGAGTCTCTTTTTTTATTGTACTTCCATTGAGCCAGACTTTCTTGAAAAAAAAATAAAAATAAAAAATAAATTAAAAAATAAAAACTTGAGTAATAGTTCTTCAAGCTTTCTGAATGTCTTTCAAAGTTTTTCTTTGGTCTTTGGACACCTTTTCACTCAGTCCAGTCCCTGTGAATGATCTTTTTCATGGGAACCTTGTTTGGACCACTTGAGACTGACCTATGAATCATTATAAAAGCACCAGAGTGAAGAGATAACCAGTGTTATCTATGCAGACATCGTAGCAAAGGCCTTATTTTAATTAAATTACTTTAAAAAAAAAATCTTTAAGCACTTACTAGTTACTAGCAGGCTTTAAATTTGTTCACATTTCTTTGTTTAAACCTATGAAAAATTCCAACGATAATATAGTTTGGCAGACATAAAATAGTATTTTTGCAGATTCTCAATTGATAGAAAAACACACAATGGAGTTTAGTGAGTGGTAGTTCTCATATGTTTAATGTGACAGTCTTTAGATATCTACTAAGCTTCATATAGACTCAGTTTGTTTTTATTTTAGAGAAGCTACTATAGTTTCTCTAAAGGATGAAGATCTAAGTAAGATTTTCCTAAATTTATTCAATAATAGTCCTTTATTTTAGTTTTTACATATTGATAAAGCAGACGAGTTTCATATGGCATCATCCACATAACATATTTTTACTACTACAAAGTTACCATGTATTTTATGTATTTTTTACTATGTACCCACAGTTGGCAGCACATGTCAGAAGTTAGAAAATAACTGGTAAAGTTACAACAACGCCAAATTAACTTAGAAGGTCTTTTTTGTGTGTGGCCATTTTAAATCATTACTAACTTGTTTACCTTTCGGCTCTCACTCAGCCTGGCTCAAGTCCATCTTACATTCAGTCTCCTCACCTAACAGCTGATCCGGTGGACTCTCCACAGATTCCTCGAGCCAACTGAGAATATTTCACAGACACCTGAGTGTGTTTCAGTGTGCCTGTGTGCGTCAGGTGTGTTAGTGCTAGCCTAGCCAAACCAGTTTGTTCAATTCTGAGTAAATCCGAGAGTGAGGAAGCGTGTGTGTGCGTTTGTGTGTGTGTGCATGTGTGATTAAGCGTATGTAAAAATGGAAACCTTTAGTCTTGGCACTGCACAGCCTGGGAAACAACAGAGTGGGGTCAGGTGTGCTACTTCCCTGCCTAACTAGCTAACCTGGCTAGATATATGTGTCTCTGTGTGGGGGTCAGCTGGGGTAGATGACCTTATATTTAGGGATTAGCTCAGATTTGTCTGGAACATTCACTGCTTACAGCATGGGGTTGACAGATGATGACTAAATGGCACCTAAGATCATGTCTTGTTCACAGTGAAGATGAGGTAGATGCTAATAACCGTGTTTTGTATTTCTCGTACTTTGTGTAGATGCTCGAGGGTGGCCGGATGAATCACGTTTGCACCGGAGAACCAATACA
The DNA here is from genome assembly GCF_036321145.2 of Pelmatolapia mariae. NCBI lineage: Eukaryota > Metazoa > Chordata > Actinopteri > Cichliformes > Cichlidae > Pelmatolapia > Pelmatolapia mariae. The sequence continues at coordinate 48,210,425 of NC_086236.1, read as the reverse complement.
TGACTGCTGTGTGACAACACAGTGATTGAACAAAAGTGTAGCCTGGAGTAACGCTGTGTACATGTGAGTGTGTGCGTGTCTCACAGACTGCATCGCTTGTAGATAACAGTCTTTTTGTTCCTCTTTCTGTTTAGCTGCCCAGTTTCCACATAACCTGAAGCCTTGTTGTTTTATCTCCTTCTTTCCATTTATTTATCTTTCTAGTTCTCTGACACACACACGCACACACACACACGAATAGTTGTGTTTCCATAATTTCAGAGAACATTATGTTGGCTTACATTTATTTCCTGGAGCCTATAACCTTAACCATAACTCCTCATTGTTTGGACAGGGAAAGGAAGTGATGTAAATGTATAAACAGATTTAGTTCCCCGCAGCATGTGGGATACTCGTCCATGCATCCGTATACACAGACACGCCCACACAAAGAGAAATGCACATTAAAATCCTTTAGCGTTGTCCTAATTCCCAAACAAACTCCTGAGATTTAATTTAGCAAAATTTCCAGTCATATTTATTTTGTAAGAGTCGACAAACTTGACCTGAACGAGCGTTATACTTCAACCCATCATCATGTGTGTGCTTGTGCGTGCCTAACTGTGGATATGTGTGCAGTAAATCCTCGATAATCCAACAGCCCTGCCTCACTGTACTGTTGGCAGCACATCTGGATTGGCACATGAACTGGCACAATGGCCGATCCACCCTGAAACACCAGCCCACATCTGCTGGTTTCCACAGCTGTCAAAAAGAACTGATGTTAGCTGTGTTTTTCAGGGGAATCACTGTTTTATTCATAAATGCATTGGAACTAACCAAGCATGGACCATTATTCACAGCGCGTACAGTTACACATATGCACACAGAAACACGTGCCACACCGAATATAACAGCACACAACATGTAGGGTTATGAAGCAGTTAGGTTGCTTAACTTTTGCCAATCAAAGGAAAATGATGATATGTTCTCTCTTGGCCTGCATACTTTGTGTAGATGGTTTTATATTAAATAAGCAGATAGTATTTCTTACAGAGGTGGTATAAGCGCCTCAGAAATAAAAGAGGCGTTGTTGCAAACAATCTTGGCTGCAGTACAAAGCGCATATTCACAGTACAAAAATGCACATTTCATAATATGATTCATACATTCATACAACCTCTATTTAATTTTGACTGTTATTACTTTATATTGCTATGCCCCTTAGCCTTGTGACATATTACACTAAATAGTAGCTGTTGCTAACTAACACTAGCTAAAAATTTCTAATAAAGTCTTGGCTAGAATATTGTTTATAATATGATATTGCATAAATATCAAAAATTACATTTATATTTTATATATCAAACCTTTTAAGCATGCATCTTTTGCATTGGTATAGTGAAGACAAAGATAAATATGAATGAATTCGCAAAGCTTTAAAATGTAAGAAACAATGAAAAAAACTCCAAAGAGCTGGCAGCACAAGCATTAAGTATGAAAATCTGTGTCATCTGGGATCTTTTAAGGCAACTTTGTGTCAAATAAACCATCAGATAGGCCAGTGAACTCACTAAGAGGACAATATGATGTCTGTGATTCCCTGTCTAAAACTCTCCCCCACGGACACAGGTGCAAACTGAGAGCTAGTGTTTCGGTGTGCATGTGTGTATCTATGCGTACGAGTGTGTGTACAGGGAGCTGGAGAGCTGCTGTGGGAGAGAGTGGCACAGGTGGCACGGAGCCCCGGCAGTGCCGAGGGCATCGGATCGGCATGTGGCGCACGGCCAACCACACACAACATATGCCAAGGGAAGGCGAGAGAGAGAGAGAGAGAGAGCAAAAGAGAGAGAGAGTTAGGGAGGAAGTGTTTTTCTAACTACCACATGGGTCCACAGGTCTCCTGTCTTGCACCATATGCTGTCAGCGTGTCTGTCTACCTGCCTGTCTGTCTCCCCGTCTCTCTGCCAACAGAACAAAGTGCTGTCAATGGTCAAACTGTCAGTGCCAAGATGATGGGGCATGTGATCCTATTGGGGCGTTGTCTGCCTTAGCCCTGAACATCTTATACACAAATGCATGCACACACACACTCACATATATACGCAAGCGCACATAGCCCTACATCTGAGTGTGCACACAAATGCCCATATGAGCACAGTGCCAGCTTGTGTCATTATCATATTCATCAATTATGTAAACAGTTATGTGAACAGAGTAGTAACACACACATGGACACGCACGCACACATATTCCCCATAACACATACATTTTAATGAACTGCCGTCGGGCTTGACATGACCTCCCTATTGCCTCTGCACACTAACACTCACATACATATGCACGCACACACACACACACACACACACACACACACACACTCACACACACATGCACACAAATACACAGGTGTTTTAAAGCGCATAGCTGAGGGAAGAAAGTGTGTCTTTGTGTTTGGATACAGGCGAAGGTTTTCAGTGTGAGCATTGGTGTATATGCTCTTTATCTGTATATACAGCATAGAACAAGTGACAAATTAAAGGGGAAAAAAGCTCGCCATAAAGTGTCTTTTCCTCCAGAAGCCTGGAGGAAATTCTCAGTGTGTTGATTCTTTAAGTCTCTACTGGAGAAATGGAAGACCATTCCAGCAGAAGATATGCCCTCGTTTATTGTTTTGAAGATGGTGGTGGACTTTTTCAACACATCAGCTTTTATCGTTTTTTTTCATCGTTTTTAGACTCATCACATGATTAAGTGTATGGAAACATTCCCATCCTGGCAGAAAGTGACTTTTCCCTCTAAGGGGACAAATGTATCCCCCAATTTCTTTCCTGTGTGGACTCAAAGGGTCAGATTTTCTTGTTAATTTGTCTCCTCACTTCCTCTTTTAATTTCGTTATGCACTCTTCTTCCATTCTGTTAGAATGGATTCTACAGGCATTTTATAAAAGGTCTGTACAACTGATTATTACTTAAATCTCGTAATGCGCATATATATTTGTATCAGTACAGGAAAAACATCACCAGAGTGACTAAAAAGCTGACATACAAACATGCACCATGAGTGAAAAACAACACCTGAGCTGGAACAATAGAGAAGTTTGTATCATTTGGCATATGTCTAGCTGTGGTAGAAAAGTGCAGTGTCAGTGAAAAGTTGCTGTCAGATTTAAACTGGATGTGAGGGCTACACTGACACCTGATCTTGCACCTGTCAGCTGTAGGTCTCGACCAAGTTTCAAGCTGACTTTGGCCAATAACTTTTCAGCTGTAGAGCAAAGACCGGTGTTACTTGGGGATAAAACCTCTTACAGATAGAGGTTTATCCTTTACGTATGGAACACATGGCCACATGGGGTGATCGTGGCTTGAGAGTTGGCAGTTCATCTTGTAATTGGAAGGTTGCCGGTTCGAGCCCTGGCTCGGACAGTCTCAGTCGTTGTGTCCTTGGGCATGACACTTCACCCGTTGCCTACTGGTGGTGGTCAGAGGGCCTGGTGGTGCCAGTGTCCGGCAGCCTCGCCTCTGTCAGTGTGCCCCAGCTGGGCGCACTGACATATTGATGTTTTCAGTTTTTTAAGGATCTTTTCACTAAGAAGCAAGAAAGGAAGTATGTGGACACAGCTGTCTGCACATGTACAGAAGCTGCTAAACATACATCAACAATAATCTCAATAGAAACTGAAAAAAATAAATCACTAGCTTTTTGTTTTAGCTTTGTTTATGGTTTATCTTTCTTACGTTTATGCTTAGCACTTCATAACTATACATATAGCCATAGACATATAAACACAGGGCTACCAGACTCACCTGTGCAAACTGCACTTTCACACCAGATTAAGGGTTTTAATGTGGGGAGTTACAAATACTAAAAGAATGATAAAGACTGTAGGACAAGGAAAGAATGTGGGAAGGAACAAATGCCCCTCGAACTCCATATTTCCAGCAGACTTCACTTGATATCGGGGTGGATCAAGCTAATCTTCAAAGCAAACCATTGTGCTGACCTTAACCACACACCGACAAAGTTTCATAACTGACACTTGCATGATTGAGTGACTGCAAAGTACTCAAAACTGCCTTTGTGGTAACTCCTGCCACAGTAGGTATCGTCAAAACCATAGTTTGATACGTACACAAAGACAGACTCACGGGGTGAAAATAACACCAGCTTCACTATCACAGCTGGTAAAATAACAGAATCGAGGGCTATAATTGAAGAGGCTGTTCCTCAGAGGGCCCAGACACATGTAGACCCTTTCTGTCCATCTACCCACTGAATTCTGTGGGGTTCAGTAAACCATGCCAGTGAAATGAGTAGTGGCCTCTAATGGGGAGCCAACTTAATAGCAACTATTTCCACAGGCGGTAAGTCAAGGCTATGGCACCCAGACAACATTTGGAGCCAACGTAGACAGGCAATTTAGCCAGCCATTATGACCAACAGAATTTTTCCATGATAGTTTGCTCCCTTACAGCTCAGTGCGTTATAGACATCGATTTTGTCTGAGTTGCCAATCCAGTCCTTGCTGAGGGCAATACTGTCTAGCTATATTCCCCTGAATGGTAGTGATGGTGTCAAAGAAAAAGCAAACAGAAAAAGCAAACAGACAAATAGGACTTGATTTTTGGCAGTCTCCCAGTCCTGTGTGTAAAAAGGGAACAATGTGTGTTCTTTATAAGGTTTAGAGCCATCAGATTGTGCCATCTAATGTCTTTTGCAATGTTGACATTTAAAATCACAGAGATTCCCGAGATACTGCACTGCTCAAGTCCAAGTTGGAAAACAAAGCTTTGCAAATAAAAGCCTGAAAATGTAATAGGTTCAAAAAATGACCGGCCAACGAAAAAGGACAAAGAGATAGATGCGCACATAAGCACGCGGGGAACACAGTCTTCAGCGGTGTCTCCTGCTTGCTGACTAATGAGTGAATAATTGAGTGCAGTCAGTCCTGCGCCTTCCTGATTAGAGTCAGACCGGGCCCCTGAAAAGACAGGAAAGACAGGAGTCAGGTCTTTCTTTCTTTCTGTATTATCTTCCTATCTCTGCTATCCTCTCCATCCTCCACTGCACAGATACTTATCGCGTCAGACACTAAATTATACACATTCAGATAATCCCTTACACATACAGTCACACGGTGGTACTGATTGCTGAAACAATATGCGGTCCAATCAGACAATACACACTGCATAATTGGCCCAGAGGACAGTGACAATGACATTAGCAGCGTGAGAGAGAACAGAATGGCGGATCAGGACTCGTGGTTTGTTTCAGAAATCATATTTGAACAGCAAAAACGGTCTTGTTGGATCAGCAGACAAAGTCCTCGGAGGTTGAAGTGTCCCTGAAGAGTAAAAGTGTGGAGCTGAAGCCGAACGTGGAGAAAATAGCTGCCAGCTGTTATTCCCCTGGAACCTGTTATGGCCCTGTTATGAAGGACAAGCTGTGGATGTGAATTATAACATAGTGAAATGAGCTAATTAACCAACAATTACAGGCTTGACGTGTTTTTAGCTCACTTGTTAGGCCATGCACGATCATGTCAAGAATCTGCATACATTTACAGGTTTACTTTAGCTACTTGTGTGCATTAAAAGTTTAATCTTAACTCATTTAATTTCATGAGCAGAGGTAATACACTGGCTTGTGAGCGGTGACAGCTTCATATGTCAGATGCCAATGAAAAAAGTTGATGTTTGAGGATCATTTCATATTCAATAGTTCCTGTAACTTCATGTGTCCGGCAACCTCTCTGTTTCCTGTCAGTACTGATGATCTTTTAGTTAGTGCATCTGCAGGATGTGACAGAATTAAGACGAATCTTTAATCCGTTCGTCGTTCAGTCTCAAAATGCAGCTGCTCTTTGGTATTGCTTTCACTGTGTGCAGAAGAAGAAGAAGAAGAAGAAGAAGAAGAAGAAGAAGAAGAAGAAAAACCCAACTTCTTTATCTTAAGGCTTAAGTGTGAACCACAACCTCGTGCAGTTATTTGAAGCAAGTCAGTTGCATCTTCCATGTGTGTGAAAAGGGCTGCGGTGTCTTTCACATGCTCCCAATTCTTCAGCATTTGACTCTTGCGGTGTATGAAAATGGAGAGAAGCAGAGGCAAACAGACACAAAGGCACAAATACACACATGGGCAAACACACATACAAAACCCTGATACAGCAGTGCCTGCAGCCACAGTGTAGTAACTGCGAAGGTTTATGTGTGTGTTTGCGGGACTAGTGCCAGTCTTGGCATGGCTGGATGCCTGCCTGTGAGCCTCCTGAGAGGGGACCAAGGGCACAACAAATTGGCACACTACACTCCTTTGTCCCACCTGCGTGCGTTTGTGCGCATATGTGTATATGTGTGGCGAACAGGCTAATACAGTATGTTTGTGTGTGTGTTTTGTTTTTTTTTGAAACCCTCTGGCTGAGAGTAGCATCAGCTGTGGAGATGAGGAAGCATAGGCCTCATCTTCCTCTCTTCCCTGCTTCTTGTCTCCGAACTTTCTTTCACCATCTTTTACTTTTCGGATCACCCCTTCTCTCACTTAGCCTTCACCCCGTCAGCCTTTACTTTGTCTCAGTTTGAGCCCTTCCACATATTTCTATTGCATAATAATTAATGAATAAATTGGACATTTCAGCCAAACTAGCAGCTTTTATGTTATTTCCAACAAACCGTTGAAAAAAGTACATCACTGTATATTTTTGGTTCACAGTAAAAGGGGTATAGCAAAACAAGTGCACATGTCCAAACCATCTCAGCCTTGCCGCTCACTTCCTGGGAAAATAAACACATTTTTTTTACCCATCATAACATTGGCTGATTGTTGTATGGTTTGGAGATGGTGGCACTAACAAAAAAGACAGGAGGCCGAGCTGGAGGTGGCGGAGTGGCGGTAAGATGGTCGTTGGGAGTTTGTGGGATTAAAAATGTGTTTATCAGAGGGACAGCTCAGGCTGAGCAGTTTCGAGACAAAATTAGAGAGGCAAAGCTGAGACGATTTGGACATGTGCAGAGGAGGGAAAAGTGGATACACTGGGCACAGGATGTTGAAGAAGGAGCTGGCAGGCAGGAGGAAAATGGGAAGACTCCAGGGAAAATTCATGGATGTAGTGAAGGAGGGCATGCAGAGGGTTGCAGTGACAGAAGAGGATGCTAGAGACAGATTGGAGGCAGATGATCTGCAGAAGAAGGAGAAGAATAATAATAAGAAAAATAATGTTTAAACAATATGACATGCCTCCTTGTTTTAACCTTATGGACATACGCTGGATTTACTGGTAATCCTAAATGTAGGATAAGCTGTGATTCTATAACTGAAACTGAAATGACACATTACAGGTGCCCCAATCATACTGATGAACAACATGGAAATTACTTAATGGTACTTAATGGAAATTTTACTTACTTTACAGTGGATACACACGGATTGATGAACATAAATTTGCGCATGTAATTAAGTATTCATTTTCCCTTTTTGGTTTGTGCAAAGAGAGACTGGCAGTGGTTGATACTCAACGAGGCGTCAAACTACTGAAAACCTGTGATACCACTTCCCCACTCATACATGACCCTTTAGTGGGCAAATGCCATGAAATTAACAGCAAAGGCTGTTGGAACACTTCATGTTTCCTCTCATCCGCTATAATCCTTCTAAACTCCATCAGTCCTTCACCATTCCCACTCTCCTGCAGTCACAACTGTCCGATAAAGCCCAGGCACCGTGAAATGACCTTTTACTAAAGGACAGTCACGTTTCTTCATTACCACAAAGGCCAAAGTTGAAGATGCCACATATCCGCTTCACTTGGAGACAAAAGAAAGAAGTGAGTGTTTGGATTTAAACTGCTCTTTATTTCTAGTTAATGTACAGCTCGTCTAAAACGAGGCTTGGAGCAAGACAGTGTAGACGCCTCCTTTCCCTAAAGGCGGCTTCCATTAAAAAGCATTCACAACGTTACATTGGATTTTCATCATATAGGTCTTATACAGCTGCTCTAGCTAGCTGGCGCATCACTCTTGATCACACGGTAATACAGTTTTTTTTTGCTTGAGTTGACTGATCTCAACGATCCGCTCCATTTCAAGATGACTTTTATTTTTTGCTCCAGTGACTTACAAAGAAGGAAAAGATGTTCAACGGCACATTAAAGTCAGCTGATCGAGAGAAATTTGTCTCTTAAAGATCCTCTGTAAATTATAATACAGTTGATTATATGTCCAGGCTCTGTGTACCGTATGTTCAGTCAGCTCTGCTTGTCTTTATTTGTAAACTAACTGCAATTTCATCTGTAGGGTATCATAACATTAGTTTTCATCTTCCATGCAATTCAGAATGTCAATACCATGGAGTATGCTGAGTCCTTGTTGTCTACAAGGTTTTTCAAGCGTATGACTATCTTGGGAAAGAGTTTTTCACTTAAGCAGACGGGGAGCAGAGGGGGTAGGCAAGTGGGGATTTGATCCTCGAGGCAGAAGGAGAACACATGTGGTTGCAGAAGCAGGGGTCAGAACCTCTCATCTATCTCTTAGCATCCATGTCAGTAACTTTTACAATCACTTACTGAGCCTGTGCCAGCAAAGAAGTAACGGCAAATATTACATCCCCCACCAAAATAACAAACACTTCAGATCTCGTTCACCCATTATTCTTCCCAGAGTAAAGCGGCAGATGCAGCCTTAGTTCTGTCTGACTTTAGGTGTGTAAGGTGTTGGGGTCATATTTTGATATATTCCATGGAGATAACGCCATTCTTCTCTGTTTTTTTTTTCCTTTTTCTTTATTATTATTGCAAAGTCGCAAGGGGGAGCTTTTGCTTGCCTTCACTTCTACTAAAGTGAAACAGATCTCCTTGAATTCAAAGACAATAACTATCAACAAATAGTTGAATCCACTCATTCATTAAGAGTGGCCTTGTGTGTGTTCTTTAAGTTTTAAAGCGTCTTCCTTAAATTCTACATTTTGATGAACGTGTGGTGAAAGAAGGCAAAACGTTAAAAGCACAATGAAGGACCGAGGATCGGAGAGCAGAGGTGAGAAAGCAGGGCAAGCTCACAGATGGAAAGACAGACAGAGTTTCAAACAAGCAGGCAGACAGATAATCTGTGGACTCAAAGGAGGGGAATGTCATTGATCTCCCAGAGGACAAAACAATACACGACCCTCTATGCAGTGCTATGAGATCCACACGCACGCACACACATGCATGCACACACACACACCCTGAGTTTAGACCTTTCGGGCATCGTGGTGAATAGAGGTCCAATTCCTATTCAGTCAGTTGAAAGCTGTCTGAATCTATAGAGAGTCATTGTCAGGAAGCATTACCCAGCATGCCACACATCAGGCTATAGATAGACACGATACCTTCCCTAGGATCAGAAAATTGAGAACTCCATCCGTTCCATCCATCCATTTACTTATTTAGCCCTAACCAATAAAAGAAATCGAGTTATTACAAGATTTTTGTTCATCATTCATTTATTGGTGCATGTTTTAACTCCTAAAGGAATTAAAACATGTTAAAAGAAACACTTTCTAGTCAATTTGTGTGTATTCTTTTAGATTTTTCTTTTCTAAACTGTGTTAAAGGTTTTAGAAGATCACAAGACCACCAAGTTTTGGGCGGCACAGTGTTTGGGACTGTGGCCTTGCAGCCAGAAGGTTTCTGGCTCTCCATGTGTCTGCGTGGGTTTCCTTTGGGTTCTTCCCGCCTTCTCCCGCAGTCCAAAGACATTCATGTTAGGTTAACTAATGGTTCTAAATTGGCCTTGGGTGTGAGATAGTTAAAGTGCTTAAACTATCGAGAATAAGGCTCTGAATGAAGGAGAAATGTGGCTTGTGGTGCTTTATGAGTCCCATCCCATTCCACTATCCTTGTGCCACTCCTCTTCAGTCTTCAGTATCGCTCTCGTGATCCAGCAAATTGACCCTCTCTGTGTATCTGTGTCACTGCTGACAGTCGCAGTGCGTTTTAAAATAGAACCACTGCTCATATTAATGATTACATTAGTTGGTGTTTCATTGTTCCTTCATAGGCAAGTCACTGCAATACAGCCATCATGCACATGTACAGCTGCTTTTTTAATCCATCCATCCATCCATCCATTTTCTCAACCCCGTATCCAATTTCCAGATAACCTAACCCAGCTGCTATAATGTCCAGAAACCATATTAGACTGCTTGCTTTAACACTGCAAGCAAATAATTATATTTAACCGAATAACCATTTACAGCAAATCAAACGCACATTGACTCTAACACAAGTTACTTTACCAGCAGTCTGTGAGCTCTCTTCACCGATAAGCATAACACTGATTATGCAGGGCTGCACTGAGATGAGATACAGTACTCTGGTCTGTGCAGACCTGTTTGATTAAAAGCTTTCTAAGTGCTGAAAGTCTGAGGGTATATCTCGACATGTATGTGGGCGTGCATTTCAGAACAGAAATTAAAACAAAGAAAAGCTCAAAAATGGCTCTTTCTGAGAAGACCTTTGGACCTTGCATTCAAAGTGAAACCCAAGGACAGATTTTAAACGTTTTATTTGTATCTTCATGGTTTGTGACACTGATTAATGAATGGAATAAAATCAAGAAGGCCAAAAGGAGCAAAACATCCAGACTGTCTGCATGTGAGGATTTTTATGTACCGTAGCCGGGTGTCTAAACAAGCCTACAGTAAAATGAAAAAATCTGACATGTTCCAGAAACATAGATTTTCTGCAGAAATCATGGCTTTCAAAAAAAACGACCCACCCTAAAAACAACAGCGAGTAAAAAACAAAAAACAAAGTGTCTTTTGACAGCCATGTTTCCATGCATTATCAATGGTTTAGCCAGGCCCCATGTTGATAAAACATTTGCTACACACGAGAGACAATGTTGGCTGTCAGTTATTTAAAAGAAATGTTAAAAATCGGAGCAGCGGTTCTTGGAGACACTGATGATGTAAATAATGAAAATCAGCTGGAAAAAAAAAGAAAAAGAGCCAATTACAGAGAGAGCTGGGAATGTAAGTGATCCCCGTCAATGGGAGGCAGAAATGGACAGAGATCGATTGGTGGGGTTTCAGTACATGTAAATATTTACAGCCTGTCTAGTCAATACAGAGGGAGGAGGAGGAGGAGAGAGGCAGTGGTGAGGAGCAGGAGAAAAACAAAAAAGCAGCAAACAGAGGAGGGGGGAAATGCAAGAAATGAGAGCTGATTGAGCAGAAAACAATGAAGTGATTCAGCGTGCACCCACTGAGACAAAAACACACACTCGTGCACAGCCTACTGTGATAATGGTGACATTTTCAGTGTGCCCGTGTTCGCGTGCGGCTGGCTGATGGCCCGCAGAGATGGCCTTTAGAAGAGTGACAGGCCAGAATTACCATTAAAAGCTAGCAGCATTAACCCTCAGTTTTACATACACAGCACACACTCTGTCACACACGGTTCACTGCCATCTATTACACCTCTATATGAGTTCAATAGCTTAATAACCTCTGTGCTGGAAAGATTTGATTGCTCCCTCCTTGTGTTCAACTCACCTATCTTTCCTTCCCTCAGCCGCCCCTGCCTCCATTTTCCGTTCCAAGCGGCTGGACATGCTCCACCTCCAATCTTACCAATCCTCCAAACCATCCTCTTCCCTTATCTGTCTCTCTTTCTTACTGTATTTCACTAAATCTTTAAGTAGGAGTAAATTATGGGAAAAAAAAGTAAGTCAGTCGGTTTAAATGTGGTCTGCCAAAATGTAACTGTCTTTTTTATGCAACAGTATTGAGTCACATATAACGCTGTCACACATTAAAGAGCCGGGAGTTTTTGGACACCGTTTAGTGCACACACACACACACACACACACACATTCCTGTCTTGCATCCGGAGTGAGGACCGGGTAAATGCACTATACAAGTGAGGACCACCATTTCTGCTACACTTGCAGACAAACCTTTGCCATTTTTGAACACTGGGTGGCCCCCTGACACCAAAAATCACCTCAAAATCTTAAAACACTCAAGTAGAAAAAAAACTCATTTTACTATCAGAGTGAGGACATTGCCATAGGGTGCTATTCGGGTGATTTTTCACCAGGGGGTGCTTTTGAGTTCGTTTCTGTCTGTACAAATTTTTTCTTTTTACAGTTACTCTCTTCTATTTTCTATTTTAGTGCAACCAAATAATGTGTAAGTTAAACAATTTGAAATTTACACATAAACAGAATACTAAATAACTTCCCAGAAAGCTGCAGCAAAAGCAAACTCCATTTATTACACAATGGAACATCAATTCCAGAAGGGTAACAGTTGTTAGGTCAGTAATTGTTAAGTCTCATGACTTACACCAACAAAGTGATCATTAAGTACTTGATTTGTTTGTATGCCTGCCAAAAGGACAAATCAGAAAAGCTGATAACCGTCTTTGTACTGCTGTTTTCTCCACTCCACTCCACGGCCTCTTGACCTTCACACAGGGTTTCTCTACAAATGACACAAAACACAATGTGGACGGTTAACTTTAAAACATGTATGCAACTGTAGATTTTATTAGAAACTGGGTTCTGCTTGTATATATTTACAGGAAATGCCTAACCCAACTGTAGGCTGAACGGTTTACTCAAAAATTTGTACCCAAGATATGTAGTAATCACTTTAAAGTTTAGTATTTTAAAGATTACAGAAACATGGGATCAATTATTGAGTAATGTACTTAAAAAATGAAACAACAGCCAATTGACTTTGATACATTTTGTTTTCACAGCTACTTATTGCATCTAGGCAAATCAGATACTAACTAGATACTGCTGGTAAAATAATTCACCATAAAACTTTTTGTAAAAAAAAACAAAAACAAACTGTCAGACTTTAATAATTTGCAATTGTCTTAAATAAGGCAAATATTATAATATCTGATCAATCATGATTATTGAGAAGTGTACTGAAACAGGCTGGTTTTTCAAAAGAAGATAAAACTATAATATTGAAAAAATATGAAGTATCTGAAGTATTTGAAGCCTAATCTTGAAAGTAGAGATAGTGTCCCTCTCCTGAATCCAAACTGGAAGCTGGTTCCACAGAAGAGGGGCCTGAAAACTGAAGGCTCTGCCTCCCATTATACTTACTCTAGGAACAACAAGTAAGCCTGAAGTGCAAGAGCGAAGTGCTTTAATAGGGTGATATGGTACTACAAGGTCATTAAGGTCATTGATTATTTAAAACCGTGTATGTGAGGAGCATGATTTTGAATTCTGGATTTAACAGGAAGCCAATAAAGGGAAGCCAAAACAGGAGAAATCTGCTCTCTCTTTCTAGTCCCTGTCAGGACTCTTGCAGCAGCATTTTGGATTAACTGAAGGCTTTTCAGGGAGGCTTTTCCTGATAATAGTGAATTACAGTAGTCCAGCCTGGAAGTAATAAATGCATGAACTAGTTTTTCAGCATCACTCTGAGACAGGATATTTCTAATTTTAGAGATGTTGCACAAATGGAAGAAAGCAGTCATAAATTTGTTTAATATGTGCGTTGAAGAACATATCCTGGTCAAAAATGACTCCAAGGCTTCTCAGAGTGTTACTGGAGGCCAAGGTAATGCCATCCAGAGTAAGAATCTGGTTAGATACCATATTTCTAAGATTTTTAGGGCCGAGTAAAATAACCTCAGTTTTATCTGAATTAAGAAGCAGAAAATAAGAGGCCATCCAGGTCTTTGTGTCTTCAAGGCATTCCTATAGTTTATCTAACAATGAAACAGGAAACGATACGATACCGCTGAGCCAACACCAAATGAGAGCCTCAGCAGTCAGTCAGTGATCAGCAGCCATATAGTCTACTCCATTAGCTTTGGTGCTACCATTAGCTGTTTCTGTCATTCACAAACCTCTCACTGACAGTGGTGGGCCCAGCTGTCCTTCTAGTTCATTTTAAAGCTTTTGATTTTAAAGCAGAACATCTGTGTGGTATTTTGGTGGAAACTGAAATATGCATTGTAAGAAAATAACATTGATATAAAGTGCTTGTCTTTAAGTGGTAAATCGTGGGACCTTTAACGGAAATTTTCTTTCACAATATTATAAGACATTTTCAGACTGTATTTTTCTTCGTTTTAATTTCAGACTTTTTAAATGACCTGCAGAACGCTGCCATGTGTATTATAATGTTGTTCTTGCAACACAGCAGGTTAAACTAGTCCCTTACCATAATAGGTAGCCTAACTAATCATAGATGTAACAATGAATGTGAAGCATTAATTCTTTCAGCTGCACCCTTTAGGGGTGGCCACAGCAGATCATCTGCCTCCATCTCACCCTATCCTGGTCACTCCCAATGAAAACCTGCAGCTCAGCCTCCTGTCTTTTTGTTAGAGCCACTATCTCCAAATCATACATCATAGCTTGCCTCACTACCATCTTGTAAAGCTTCCCTTTCGCTCTTGCTGCTTTATTCTGTCACACATCATCCCTGACACCCATCTCCACCCACTCCACCCTGCCTGCATTCTCCTCTTCAACTCAATGTGAAGCGATATTTAAATCTTTTTATTAATTTATGTCTACTTACCAATGAAATAATTCTGGATCAATATTATCAAGAGTTTTGTGTTTGTGTAGGCATATATTCTGCCACAGAGGACAAAACTATAAGGAAATAAAGTCATGTCTACAACCTGATTCATATACTGCAAACAGAAAATTTTAAATACATTTAAAGCTTAAAAGATCTCACCCTTTGCTTTGGCCACTTTGGTGTTTCCCCTTTTCCTCAGAGCCAGTCTTGCTTCCTTGCTCTCTTCTAAAACAGAAACAGACAAACAATGGTAGCTGTTATTGTACAAAGCAGATTGTACTGGAATACAATTTGAGTAGAATACACACAACATGTCAGACAAATGCTTAAACTCACCATCTACATCTGAACTCTCTTCACTGGTGTGCTCCGGTCTCTTTTGATAGGAGAAATGCTCAGAACTTCCATCTGAAAAACAGAAACATTCATGTGCCACATCTTCCTAATTCACTGAGTTTTTGTACTGAATGACTCTGTGAAAAACCTGACCTTCATCCATCTCACTGCCTCCTCCTTTCTCATTTCTCTGGGCGACACGGAGTAGCTTCTGTGGGACTTTCATCTATAACTGATACCAGATGTCAAATATTAGCCATCAGGAGTCACGAAAAACTTCAAACACAAACAGTATTGTTGACAAATATGACAAAAAACAAAGATGCAACGACAACGTGCAAAGGAGCAATCTCAACTTCTCCAAGTGTCACTATGTCATCCTAGAAATGAAATTACTCTCCTTTTAGTTAAGATAATTTAATAAAAAAAAATGCAGCACAGCCATTCAAAGGTGGCATTTGTGTAAACATGCACTGGACAGATGTATCAGTTTTTAATTTAGAATCTGGGTCGTGGTGATAAAACCACAGATCTCTGAGATGTCCTTTTTTTCATGAGTTGTGAGTCTAGTTCTTGCTGTAATAAAAGAGCTCACTATAGAGTGAGTGTACATGATCAAGTGTTATCTGTTCTATAGATTACTGAGCACTGAACTCTGCCAACAGTGTGTTTATTTGGCTGTAACATGCCACCCAGTTCATTTTACCAATAGGAACCCAAGCTAACAGGTTAACGTCACTCTCTAATATTAGTCAGTGTCACATACATAACTTGCAGTTGTATAGCAGTTTATCACAAATGCAGCTTATTCATGAGGCAGTATACCAACAGCTGTACTAGTGAGCAGGTAACACTTACCACCACTATCAGAACAGCCGTCATCGCTGCATGCGAGGGCCACATTATCGTCTGCAATGTAAGAAATAAATATTGAAAGGATGCAATTATATGTGGACATTTTTTATGAAGAGAGAAGTCTATAACATGACATTACTGTAAAATGTATAACCTAAGCTAATTTCTATTGTCACGAGCTTTAACCTCCTATGACCTGAACTCTTTCATGGCATTTTTAATTTCTCTTTGCTATTTGGGCTGACTGGGACCTGATGTAAAAACAAAGAATTATCAGAATTTTTTTACCTCTCTTGTTTCTCAGAACAATGAGATCCACATATGAGGGCATTTGTTTTAAATTTCGATAGAACAGTGGCAGTATAATGTCCTCGTAAGTGGATATCCCTCCCTTGTAGAGCAAAATTTCGTATTTTCGTCGAGACAACCCAAAATGTGATGTCCACATATGTGGGCGCCAGGTCCTAGGAGGTTAAGATACACAACACTAACAATGCACCATAAAACAACAAGCAGGAGATCATGAATAGAAGACTAATCTTATTTTAAAACCAGTGCCCATTTAAATTTAAGATGATGCCAGTCAGGATTCAGTTTGAGGTCCTCTAGTAAGGAATTCTACATGTTCTCTCCTGAACAGGAAAAGCTGTTTCTCCAAACAGGGATTTAAGTGACATCAGCTTCCAGCTGGAAGCTAATGAAGCCAAAAACTAAATATGACCATAAGATCACTGAGCATGTGGGAAACCTGGTTAATAAGCATTTTTTAAATTTGTGTAGGAAAAATACATTTATAAAAATAATCAACCAAAGATTTCTTTAAAACATACCACTGCTGTGATGCTGACTTTGTCCTATTGCTTGATTATATACCATGAGACGGTGCTTGTAAACACACATTATACATGAAATTAAATGTAAAATAAATTCTCAGTGGATAAAACTATCTGTGACATAAATACTTTGAATAAATCCAAATAAATTTGTCATTTGAAAATCTGCTCACCATTTCAACCTTCTTAATAACATAATATTTCACATGTGAAAAGATACATTTTTAAAGTTATAAGACTTCATTGAGCTCGTGTATTCCTGGCTGTGAGTAAAATAAGATGTTATGGCATGACCGTGGTATCAGACTGCAGAGGACTGCACAGGTCTGCCATGTGGACACAGGCTGCAAACAAACGTTACGTTCAACAACTTTCTGTCTTTATTCAAACCTTCATATTCATCCACCTCTGTCCTGTTTCTTCTGTCTGTTTGGGACTGTTTCTCATATCTGGCTTACATCGTTTATATTATAGAATGCTGGGTTTTAACCATTTGTTGTCCTTGTGCCATTTTCAGGTACAGAGGCTTCAAATGATTTTCTGATCAATGCCTATTTTATTTACATTTTATGCAGAACGTGGGGCCGATGTGACACACATGAGTATTCTTCTAGCAGCAGTTGTTCATATTAAGAGCAACAAAGAATCACATTTAGAAAACAATCACATCTGATCTAAGAATCACCTGTTCCCTCCTTAACTGATAATGATTCTTAATGCAGATAATAGTTTGTAGTATCTGTTGTTTGTGCTGTTGTTTGACACTCCTACGTACAATTCAGTAACGATTAAAGACTACATGTTCAAATATTCGATAAGAAGGCACATACCTGTGCTTGACTTGCTGCCGTGGCTTCCTTCACCTAATACCAAAGACAAAAGTCAAAGTTACTTCTCAGTTTTATTTAAATAATCCAGTTACAGTCAATAATGACTTGGAGGTGATACAGTAAAAGTGCACCAACAGTTTTGATGCAGCCCATTACTCATGTGTAACATATAATTGGACTACACTGTGCTCCCCACCGTTTCCACCTCCTTTTTCTTCTCATTCATTTACAGTAGCTCACCTCAATAAATCTACAGGTGTCTTAGCAGTGAGCGCTCATGCTGGTGAACCTGCTGTACAAACTGTGACCTACAACTCTATCAAATTTAAAGTAAAACAAAAAAAAAACAAAACATGGAGCATCACAATGTTTCACCCGATTTAGATATAGTAGTATTAGGCATTTAAAAAACAGTGTGTCATATAGGATAGCTTATATGCCTTCTGATGGCTACACTGTTAGAGTGACATCATTTCCTTTTTTAACATACTTTTATTAATAACTCTCTGTACATAAAACAATATTAGGACAGCATGTTATTGTTGCCTCCAAGGTGAGTCTTATTATAACACTAAAACATAGCAGCCAAAGAGACAGCACATAAACACACTTTCAATTGTTGGAAGGCACAATTATAACACACTATACAAAGGCTTACATTTTGTATAAGCATGTACATTATTTGCTTTGAATAGCCAAATGAATACTACATGACAGCCTTGATGTTCCACAGAAAAACACTGTCTGAAGCCCACTTTAGCAGCAGAGCGCCAGGCCTTCTGTCCAGTTATGTTTGACAGTGACAAACAAACGTGAGGAATAAGACAAACCAGGCTAAACGCTGCTCAGCTGGGTCATGCTGATGTGCGGATACGCCAGTAAATATACTGGACGGACAGACGCCGCTCAGTCACTGAAACATCAACACCACCGTAAAACGCCATGTTGGCTTAAACACGTGGGAACGTTTATATTTGATGGATAAAGGAGGACAATGATTTCAGTCATTTTGGATTGTAAACACTTTAAGACAACAAAAGTTGAAGCATTGCTACGCGCATGCGTCACACTTCAGCCATTTCCTTTACATATTTTGAAACGCTAACTTGATAGATGTTATAGCTGGGCGACTGAGGTTAGGTTTTAACAAAAGATTAAAGCGCTCGGAATAAAAATGCCTTTTGACTAACTCTAGGCTAAAACTGTGACTTAAAAAGAAGGGGGAAAAAACCAGTCTAGCTATAAAATGCCTTAAAGAGATACCCTAAATAAAACGGTACAAACCACAGTTTGGCCGCTTGTTATCTTTAATAAAGTTTGTGAACAATTAAAAAGCATTCCACTAAGCTGCCTTGTTAAAAGGCTGGAACTCACACAGGTCTGCAACCAAAACACTGCATAGGATTTTTCATTATAGATTTTTACTCACTGAAACTGAGAAAAATCCCTAACTTCCGGTTTTCTTGCAAAAATCATGTTTTTACTGTAATTAAGCGTACATTTTTCCCTTTAAACTAAAAAACCAGATCCAATAATAATTTCTTACGTTAATTTTATATTTCTAAGAGCGAGACTGAAGACAAATACAGATAGAAAATGCCAGGAATTGAGGGGGAGGGGACGGTAGGTTTGGCATAAAATTTAGTGTTAAATATATCACGAAGGAATCGTTTTTTGTTCCTATGTTCAATTATAAGAAAAATTATGCATAGTTAATTGTAATAAAATATAGATTGAGACTAACTTTATGCATTGTTCAATAAAAAAAGTATATTTACTGGGGTATCATTAAGTTTAAAAAAATTTAACTTAATGTAAGATACCTTTTTCTTTTGTTTCTTAGAAAAACAGCATTTGAACAGTTTTCATACAGTAAAAATGTGAAATCTTACCTGCAGAAAGCTTTGCAGTCTTCAGAGCTCCACTTAAACGGCTACTCCGACTGTGGACTGAATGACGTCACATGCCCTGCAAAAGTTTGCGAGCTGCAGTGCAGGTGCGCGGGGGGAGGGGGAGGGTCACTGATGGAGCAGCAGAGAGAGCCAAAGTTTTCTCCTCAGCTCTGACTCTCAAACCTCATTTACAGGCTACAATATATGAAATAAAGGAAGCCTGACATTTATTTTAACTACAGTTTAGCACACATTATGAAATAACAAAAGAAAATTTATCTAAAGTAAGATTTAGTTTTACAGCCTAATTTAACTTTATATAAATCAGTAGTGGAAAGAGCAATTACCATATTATTTATGTATTTTACACACACACTAAACAGCTATATTAGGTACACCTTGCTAGTCCTGGTTTGGACTCTTTTGCCTTCAGACCTGCCAAAGTGCTGGAAACATTCGCCCGCCCCTCCCCCACTGCAGCAGCTATGGGGGAGGTGCAGGGCTTCAGTTAAGTTGGAAGCAGAGTGAGCTACAATTCTCTGCTCAGTTCTGACTCAGGCTTATTGTACAGGCCTGAACACATGAAACAAAGGAACCCTGACATTTTTTACTACAATTTAGTACACATTATAAAAGCACATACTAAGATTTATCTAAAGTAAGATTTAAATTTACAGCCTAATTTTATTTTATATACATCAGTAGTGGAAAAGTACTTAGTATTTATCTAAAAGTA
>NC_086236.1:47665416-47887916 GCF_036321145.2 Pelmatolapia mariae | reverse complement strand
TTATGGTAAGTCTTTATATGGGCTTGACACCAGGAGGCATGCCACTGATGATGTTTCAAGGATGATCACTAACCACACCTGTCCAAGCCAGAGTGTGTCTTTGAGAAACCAACAATGGAAGATTTTTGATGGCTGCTGTTGTAACCACATTTAAACATTATCTTGTACTGGTCTGTGTGCAGTTATCCTTGGGAGACGGTGATCAAGGCTGCTATGAGGAAGTACCCCAACCCCATGAACCCTAATGTGATCGGGGTGGACGTGTTGGACCGCAGTCTGGACACAGAGGGCCGGCTTCACAGCCACAGACTCCTCAGCACAGAGTGGGGCCTACCAGCTATCGTCAGAGCGGTCAGTCATCAGCAGATACAGACATATAAAATGGTTCTCAATGTCTTGCAGGGGTTCTGTTAAAGTGTTTCAAAGGAATGACAGCACAACAATTCATTCACCTGAAGTGACTACAAACAGTAATTAGGCTGTTGCCAGTACAGGTTTGATTGCTGGTGTGATTTAGTGTGTCTGTGCTGTATATTTCTATCTGTAGATACTGGGAACCAACCAGACACAGACCTATGTGAAGGAACATTCCATAGTTGATCCAGAGGAGAAAAAGATGGAGTTGTGCTCAACAAATGTAAGTTAATACGGAGGCTTGCAGCTTGATAAATGCTTTTAAACAAAGTGTGGCACAGACTTTGTCACCATCTACCCTTTTATTTTCCAGATTACTCTAACTAACCTCATATCTGTGGATGAGAGGCTTCTTTACAGACCACACCCAGAAAATCCTGAGGTGTAAGTAGTCTAACTTTTATTTTATTTGCGTGTGTTTAGAATGAATATCATCAGTCCATTTTTAAAGGGCTAAGAGATAGGAGCCAGAATCAGTGTGACACTATTTTTTTACAGAAACAAGATGTTACGGTAATGTTTTTCTGTTTAATGATGTCTCTGCCATCACCTGTGCTCTCTCTGCTCAGGACTGTCCTGACCCAGGAAGCCATCATTACAGTGAAGGGAGTCAGTCTGGGCAGCTACCTGGAAGCCATGATGGCCAGGAGTATGTCAGCTAACGCCAGGAAGGTAACACATAATATGTTTGTCTTTTTATTTGTCTTTTGCGCCCTGATTTGATGATAAATGCAGATTCAAATAATACAGTCTTTGCATGTCTTTTAAGTAGGCCTCTGCTTTCTCTGCTAGTTTCTTTACCACTCTGGCAGAAACACAGTCAGTGGTTTACAACCCCACCATGATGTTCACTGGCCAGTCTCTGGGCCTTGGTCTTGTTTTTAACCTTTCTTTCTTTCTCTCTGTGAATCTGTAGGGTTGGGATGCTATTGAGTGGATTATTCAGAACTCTGAAAGAGAAAATGTTCCTCTCTGTGACATTTACTAGCGCTGGTAACTCTTCTTTTTGCCTTTCTTCGCAACTTTCTTCTTCATTCTTACCTCTGAAAATCCCCAAAGTTGTAAGTGCACAGAAGCCATAAAATTCTTAGAGCTTCTTTGTTTGAATTTGCAGATGTTGAAGTGTACAGTGGCAACTATTTTCCCCGGCTACACCTCATAAACAACTGGCGATCATCAACATTTCCAGCATTTCTCTGGCCAGTGGTGGTCTGAGAGGTTTTTTTTCTGGATTTCCGTCTGAAACAGCACTGGAAGAACATTTTTGCCAAAGCTGAATGATTATTAAAAAATATTAGAGTAGATTTTAAGAGATAAGGGGCCAACTGTGCTAGGCGTAACTTATTGCTCACTGATTACTCATTAACTCATTAGCTGTTTAAAGAAGTGTTAGCAAAACAGAGAGCTGCATCAGCTTCACTGAAGGACCACCTGAAAACACTGTTTGAAATATTATATTACAGATGACTTTCACACCATGCCATATTATTTTTAAAACTCTAGAGAGGAAGGATGCAAAAGGCGATGACGTGGTACAATGTTACTAATATGCAACCAACTTCATGATTTTATTTGAACTAATGTAGATTTTTGTGTAGTGTCACACAACAGAGACTATAGTAGGAGTTTAAATTGGAAAGTTTTTATTGGTGCTTATTACTTGTTACAACGGGGCACAGACTGTAGATCATGTCCGCATGATAGTAGTAAAAAAAACAGCAAGAATGTGGGAGTGGGAAGAAAAATATTTAGATAGACAATATCAGTTCTTTGACTTACTATCACAAAAACAAGATGGGAATGTATCATTAACATCGCCTTCTTTCTGTACTCTCAAAGCATCAATACACCGGCTTCTTTTTGATGTAGCATGGGCAGCAGGTTTGCAAGCAGGTTACTGAGGAAGAGGAGGATCGTGCAGGTTATACAAACACACACAGGCTAAACCATTTATAATGGCCTTAAGATGATGCCTGTGTATTATTGCTTTGAGGGCAGTGCAATGCCTTTGCCAGTCACACCTGTCATGCTTCCACATGCTGAACTACTCCATAACCTGTATACCCTGAGGAGCAGGGCAGTACTGTATGTGCAATTCTGCATTGGGAGAAGCACAGCGTGCTAAATCAGCTTTCTGAGTAAAATTTAAAAAATTACATATTTGTATAAATATTATTTATTTAACAATGTGTGATAAAACGTAAATTATTTCATGTGTGTGTGGGTGTGTGTTCATTTCATGGGGGGAAAACGTTACATTTTCTTTTTTTTATTTGTAACTTGAAACAGTTATCTTTCTGCGATGATTAAAAAAGTGTTTGAAAAATTGCTGAAGTCATTTAGATTTTCACTTCACAGCCGCAGTGTCATTTTATAGCATGAATCTCTCTATACAAGGCTGACACTGCCTGAATTCTTTGGTTTGTGTCAGTAACACTCACATTTGAAAAGAAGCATAAATTCTGAGGCAAACCTCTCAGTAACTGTTGCACCATGACCACAGTGAACATACCAAGAGTTTTTTAAACTGCAGTGTAGTTCATCATTTGTCCAATTGGGGGCACACAGATACCTATGGTGCGGCCTCTGTTCACCTCCAGCAAGAAACCTAGAAAATGTTTAAAAATTGTCCTCATGCAAGCTCATTGTATACGCCGTTCAATAAATAAAGAAAACTTTTTTTAAAAAAAATTAACAGAGCACTTAATGATCACGGTATTACACAAAGTCAGTTAAACTTAAGGGATATTAGTCTATCAAGTTAGGAAGCATAAATTGTGAATTCATGATGCTTGCTTTGGTAAAAATGAAAGTTACAACAAGGTTCACCGATTAGGGGAAAAATTACAAGACAACCCCCCTAAGAGGGAATGGTTTTACTGGTGATGCCCACAGAACCATTGCTCTTTCCTTTTCCCTCCTGCCTGATTTCTCTCTAACCCTGCTTTTTGCTTGCATCTTTATCACTACTGGTAACATGAGACAGTACCTGCAGCCCATTCAGGCTGCACAGGTAGACCAGGTCCTCCAAAATCGGCACATCAATGTATGTTGTTGCAAGAATGTTTACTGTCTCAAAAGTGTTGCAGAGATCCCACGAGAGGGGCCATTACACAGGAAGAGAGGGAGGTAACCCAGCAGCACCAGTGTCTGCTCCTTTGTGCAAGAGAATGGGGTGCCAGTGTTGGGCCTGGCAATTCTGGTGTTACTAAGAGAATGCACACTAAGCTGCATGGTACTGGTCTGAGAACTCCAGTCCCACTAAATGATGTCAGGACATCATGCCAAGTCTGTTACTTCCCATTTTGGTCAGAAACATGCAGACGAGTAGCCAGCTGGAGGTCATTTTGTAGGACTCTAGCAGCACTCATCCTTGCACAAAATAAGTCCTGCCTAGCTCTCCTCAGATCACTCTGGAAACCGTTCTCAGACACACACTAAATTTTCTTGCAACAGCACACACACACACAAACAGTACCACCCTGGAGGAGCTGGACTACCTGTCCAACCTTCTGCTACCAGAAGTGATGGGGAAACTAGCAAGAAGCTCCCTTATTTTGCAGTTGTTTCCACTCCAGAGCACTTGTCACTTTCATTTGCACCAAGGAAAGTGAACTGGTATACAATGGATTCTACTTCCTAACTGGACAGATTGATTGCTTCAAGTTTAACTGTGTGTTATACCATGATGATTAAGTGCTCTATTCATTTTTTTTTCCTCCATAGAAAGGTGTAGCGACTACTCAGAAATGACACCAGCTTTAAGGGCTTTTTTGCCCCCCTTTTATTAATTCAACAGAACATAAAGAGAATGCATTGCATAGCATGTACATCATTCTTCACTGTCTGATCAGTGAAAAAAAAAAAAAAAAAAAAAAAAAAAGTGAGTCTGGGTCAGACTGCACTTTTCCTTCAAACCCAAGATTTTTGAGATTTTTGGCAAGCTGAGCCGCTTGCCAAAAATCTCATTAAGTAAACACAATCAGCTCGATGTCATGCGGGATATCTCAAACAGTTAACTTTGGTGTGAGAGCCTCAGAGCTTAACCCTTCTGTAAATGAGACACTTGATGTTTAAAATGATAATAAAAAAAAAATAACAGCATTAGGATCTGAAAGCATTGCAAACAAGGCACAAGCTGTACCTATACGGCTTCAAGTTTCATGATAAAGGCACACACCACTGTTACACTGACTTTGATAACAATCTTTGGTAATACTGCACTCACGTGCTGCGGCTGTATCGCCTGCAACAGGAAAAAAAATCAAATCCATATAAAAGTGAAAAAAGAAATCAAAATAGAAAAGACTATGACAGTGAGTCAACCTGTCAAAGCAATCATCACCCAGTCTAAACGGTTATTTACAACTCGTGCTTACATTCATTTTCTCTTAGGTACCGCTGCAACCTTACATTTACTTTTCTTCATCCCAGTTCCAAAAATGAATATTAGTACAGACTCCATCTAAACACCAAGCACACTGCACCTCCCCATATGAGAAATAAGAAATACAACTTTGAAGAAATCGCTCTTCTTCCTTTGAATAGAACAATTACTGAAACCACTGAAATACAAGATTAAAATAAAAAACAAAATCCAAAAAAGGTGCTCAAATCTAAAGTTCAAAAGGTGCTTTTACTTTGCAAGTGTAATTTCAGAAAACACATTAAACTAAGATTGAACTCCAGCAGTTAAGTATTCCCTTCATTTCCTTCGCATGTAGCCCGATTTCCTCGACATCACTACTGCTCTTCGTCACATCCACTAGCTTTCCACAGTTAACCCACTCTGATGGGTCCTCAGTGCTCGCTCAAAAGAAACCTGATTGCATAACTGTCCCGCTGCCTCAGCACTCTCCAGTCTCTTCTAAAATACATCCAAGAATCGTGATATTAAAGAAAACAATATGTACAGCAGTATGTACAGTCCGATCATCGGGATTCGGGGCGTCTGTGTGTGGGAGGGATCAGAATTTGAAAAGATTGATAAAGTCTTGAGGGGAGAGGGACATGGTGCAGCTTTCTGGGTTGTTGGCTGTGCAGGGGTGGTTTATGTCCTGAAATTAAAAAAAAGAAAAAGAAACATTGCATGAATTTATAATGCCTTTTTCCCCCTCTGCTTTAAAATCAGGAACATTTTAGTTTCACATCTACACTGATCAAGTGCAAAATGAAAGAGAACGAAGCATAGTACCTTCCAGAAAAGGATGTGGCAGTGTGTGCAGAAGTGCAGGGTGTCGCTGTATTGCTCTCTGTGAGGATAGCAGCGGCTCAGCTTAAAGTACATTTTTTTCCACTCCAGGTGACCTTTATCTGACACCATCAGCCGCTTCCGGATCTAAAATATAAGACAGACTTTTTAAAAAAAATGTTACTCAAAAAAGAAAGAAAAAAATACTTCAGGCTTTTATTTTATTCATATACTACTAGTCACACTCAGAGTGAGATTTTAGAAACCTTAATAGATAGTTTTGTCATTTGGGGGCGGGGGGCGTCTATCCTGTAAAGCTTCTCTGTAACCCACTTTAGCCTATAGGTGAGAATCCCTCACTCACTTATCAAATGCATGCCTTTTGAGCATGGTGCTCGGTTACTGCCTCCCATTTTCCAGGCTAGCTTTATCACAGATGCCATAAAGGCCATCTGAACATTCCACGTACGCAAGTGTTTGCATTCCCTTAAATTTCTACATGCCTGTCTGTCTGTGAAGTGGTACTGGCAGAGTTTCTTCCACAACAGCCGGTCCTCTGTGAGGGTCCCCAGCTCCGGACACACTTGGCCCAGGCTGACCAGGTCTCTGCCGTCAGAGAGACGGTGCATGATGTTCAGCTGCAGACTGGCAGGCAGGTCAGTCAGAGTCATGCCTGTATTTGTGGGCTGAAAAAGAGATGAGAGAAAAGAAGAAAATCTATGATATAACAAAGATTTGCACTTCAGAGCCCCTCTGGAGTTCTGCATTGTAGGCAGATGCTTACCCTATTGATCTGGATGTTGTCCAGCTGTTGCTGCCACTGCAGGATGTTCTCCATTCGGTGTACCCAGATGTTGATGTTCCCCACCAGCACAGACTTGCCCATGTCCTGAACGAGCCCACACAGCGAGACATATAGGGTCTGCAGCAGCTCTTTGATGGGGCGGACGTTCTGCTGGTCATCGAGGACTGTGGAGAGTTGGTCAACAACCAAGATTAATGACCACAATGATACAATGAAGTTTCAAGCCAAGTAGAAAGCGACTCCTCAAAAAAATAAGTTAAATAAAAATCATTAAAAAACCTCTATTAAACTAAATATTTGGGTGTGATGGAACGGCCCCGCAGAACTTCAAATATTTGGCAAAACAGTTTCATAACGCTACCTAAACAACCTGAATCTCTGTTTAGCAGAAGGAACATTTAGTTTACACTGTGACTTGCACTCGGGTCTGGTGACTGTCAGTGTTTTTCAGCGTGCCACTAAAGCACTGAACTCGATCCCCGGCCTTCTTCAGACATCACAAAGGTTCATTTCATCATATATCGAAAGCTTCAGCTTTGCTATACCTGCATTATTTCTGTTTACACTTTTGAGAAAGTAAGGCGAGAAGAGTCCACTACGCTGTATACACGAGCTTAGCAAAAACTAAGTAGACTGAGGGGCAAATATTTAAGAACAGCACAGGGAAACAAAACGACATGAAAAGAAAATCATCTGACACACAAAAAGACTGAAATGAAGAGGCAGGGCATCGGAGCTCACCTTTCTGTACCACTCTTTCCAGAATGTTCATGTAGTTCTTCTGCGCCACTCCACTGAGTGAGGGGAGCTGGGACTTGGCAATAAGCTCCAGGAGCTGGAGGAATGGGGAGGTGGGGGGAAAAAAAGAAACAACATAAATTTCATCCTGTCTGCAAGTGAGACGCTCTGTTCCACTGCCGTGTTTCTTAAAGATTGTTATGCTGCATTCTTACAAAGCACTTGGTTCTAACAATAATTGCTGCCTAGAACAACTTTGGAGACATTCCATGTGGTCATTTCTCTCAAGTGAAGCTGTGAACGTCTAACAGCATTCTAGGGCTTATTTAGGGGAAGAAGCTACTCGGAAAGGTGTTGGATAAGAGCCCAGGCTGTCAACAAGGTCAGCCACCCCATGCCGGCACAAACAAGCTTTTAATCGTTTGAGTCCTGGTTTTCCTGTCATGTGAATTAGCCGAATCATTTGACAGAGTGTGCGTGACTATGTAAGCGTGTGTGTGTGTGTGTGTATGTATGTCTGTTGCCGTTGGCTAGCGGACAAACAGCGGGTTCCAACAGGGTGGCATGTCTGGCATGCAGCAGATGCTGTGACATCATGGAGAAACTCTGGCTCATTTTGACCACGTCATGACCTTTGTTTGTATATCAGCGTACTGGTAAACTGCGGGGTACTTTCTGGGGTACTGGGATACTGAAAAATAAGAACCAGCCATCTTAATAATGCTTCATTTTTAACCAAATGACCTTTGACCCTTTTCATCCTCACGCTCCCTGTCAGCTTTGCCATTTTTAAGCTTCTTCACTCCTTCCTCACTGTCTTTTTTTCCCCCTCTTCCCAGCTCCATTCCTAAAACCTAATCCCGTGCCCTTCTTCTTTTAGCAGCTCATCAATTGCTCCTCTCTTTGTAGAGCAGCCGGGCAGAACAATGTGCGTTTCCGTATCTACTTTTAGCTCCTGCAGTTCACTAAACTGCGCTTTATACTTTGGCGTGCGGCTCACACTTTTTCCACAAACACACCGACAGAATTAGACACGCCGCATCCTTTTGTTATTATGTGCCATCTCTGCATTAATGCTCATTTTAAAGTTACACATGGCTCGTCCTTGAAATAACCTACGTTCACTGGCTGTGAGATGAAAAAAAAAAAGAACAAAGAAAAAAACAAAAACAAATGGAGGACCACTTGCCTCGTCATGGAAGAATCTGATCTGTGTAACTGAGACAGAGTTAAATGAACCCGCAAATGCCATCAGACACAACCAGTGAAGAGCAGTGACCTAGGACACTGTGTCCAGACCAGGCGCTAGTGTTTCACAGCCATATTGTTCTTTGGGCTTACCACACTACACTGCACTCGTTAACTGGAACCTGCACTAAAAGGTCAATCCCAAACTCCAACAGAGATGTTAACAAATAGCCAAATATCTGCAGTAAATCTAACTCCTAACACTTATCTGGATTACCAGATTATTTTGTATTCCGATAAGATTAGAGTCCAATCTCCATTTATGGGTTTGACACTTTATAAAATACGATCCCCTGAAACCTCACTTTTCTGCCAAGAGAAAGTTCGCTTGTGTCCTCCTGAAGAAGGCTACAACTCATTTAAATGCTTCTTTATATAAGAACGACACACAGATACTCAACATAGAGAGGGAAAAAGAAAGAAAGAAATGTGACATTGGACCACTGGATGAGTGAGGAGAGCACATAAGGAGGGTGTTTAACCTGGCAGAGGCCAATGTATCTGTGTTTGTGTTTGCAGAGGGGTCTGAATCATCTGACTACCACCGGGTTTGGTTTCATAAAGCAACTGTCAGGTGGTCGCACCTCACTGCACAGCTGTCACCCTCCTCGCGCATACACACTCCCCCACCTTCACCTCACATGTGAGCACATGTGGGAGAGCTGGTGTTCAGTTCAGTGAGGAAGAAGCTCTAAATTCGACTAGATGATGGCACGCGAGCATCACTTTTTCGTTCGTCTTTGTCAGGAATACCCACCAAGCTGAATCTGTTCAAACTCTGTGCATGTGTGGATGACTTTCATTAAAGAGTTTCCCGTGCGTGGCCTTCCAGGTTTTCTGTTCGTATCCCACAATGCTACTGACACTAATATCTCCCAATTGGTCATTTAAGCTCACTACATGATCCATCTGTTCCTCGCTTAATCCTATGGGATACCAACATGCTTTGGCAATCATATTCCAAAACAAAAAAGCCACACTGTGTCCCTACTTCAAACACACACTCCCTGGGTCCCTATCATCAGCACTGAGAGACTCTTGTCTGCAGAGCATTGATAAGAAGCAGGCAGAGGCCTACACACCCTCTTAACCTTAAGCTTTTCTGTGCCACTGACAAACAGATCTCCCATTAACTACCACGGAGAAAGACAAACAGAAAGAGACGGCACAAACTAAGAAGAAAGGAAAGAAACGAGAACTCACTCTGACAACGTAATTAAATCTCCTCGTGTCCTTGATGGCGCTGCAGAAATCTAAGCGGTTGAAGGCCTCTCCCAGTGTACAATATCCATGGCGCTGGGAGAATTTAATTATCAGGGTATTAGATTGCAATCCTCAGCAGGAGTATAGAGTTTTCTCAGCATGTTTACATTAGCAATGACAATATGAAAAGTTGATGTGAAGCGGAATGAGTCGGTTTGTTACCTCCTTGGTGCTTCCTTTATGAACATAAATCCATTTTTCCCTGTGGAAATCTGTGAGAAAGCAAAGTGTTTACGTTAGTGGCCTGCCCTCATTAAGCGGCTTATAAGCTCTGTGACAAATGTATTCAGCACAAATAAGTTTTCAGAGCTGCCTTTGGAAAGGGAGTTTATAAAATGCAGGAAAATGACTAAACAACAGTGTCATTAGGAGGTGGTCCACCAATGCCTTCCCTTCCAGCTTTCTCCTGCTTGTATTACCTACTGGAACTTAAGTTTGATGCATTGCTATGTGATTTATGACTCCCACACATTAAAACGGGCTAAATATTTTGCTTCCTTTTATTTTTTTATATAAGGACTCACATGGGACTTTTGTGTTGTTGTTCATTAGGTCTTTTTTCCTCTTCTTGGCAGCCATGTCATAGCTGAAAGAAAGCAGCAGGTTCTCCTTGTTAAAACTCTCCTCCTCCTCGGCCTCTTTGCAGAAGCTGCAAAAACACAAGGACACATTTTTTTATTAATTTATTTTGAACTGCAATCCACTTTAACCTTTTTCCTTCTACACAGAGAGCAACTCCAGCATCAAAACCAAAGGAAAAACTGTCACTTGGGCCGTGGTGAAATGACTGTAGCTCATCTGGAAAGTTTACAGATCTTTGTTAATCCACTCACTTGTTTAGGGAGGTTATTAATAGCTCGGTGATTAGCCTAGGAAAGTAACATAGCAACCAGAAACACACAAAGACACTGAGGTGAGTGAGAAGGAAACGACACCGAGGTGGAGGCCTATAGTTGTTTTTGGTTTAGTTTTTTATGTGTGTGCGTGTATGTGTGTCAGCCGCTTCTGCTCATAATGCTGTTTGGACTTTTGAAGAAAGTCCCTCCTCCCTCCATCTCTCTCTAACCAAACAAAAGTGATGGCGCATTTCAATTTCCAAAGCTCCTCAGAGACAGCGCCATTTCTTAGCTCTCGGTTAATGACCAACCTCTGCACGGAGACATTGTTGTTTTTGTCGTCGGTTGTTGTCTTTTTCCATCCCTCTTCGGTTTTCACCCAGCTCTGACCCGGCGACCTCCAGTCCTGTCCGAGAAAAGGCATCCTCACTCGATGACGCTAACTTAAACAAAGTCAATAAATGCGTGAGAAATCTTTGGAAAGCCCTCTGATTTAGCTTATTATGTAACCACCCCTGCTTCTAAGTGCTTTGTTTTGCCCCCTGTGTTTCTAGCCTACTGTTGACATTGCGCAGCTCTTCTTTATATCCTCCAAGTGAGAACCCGGAAACACGCGAGCTCCGCCCACTTTGGAAACTTCCCTGCAACACGTGGCTTTGTTTATCAACTCCAGCGTTGCACAACCTCTCAGAGAAGCGAGCGGAGGAATCAACACTCCTCATGTCATGGAAAATAATGACAGGGGACACCAACGAAATGCAGTTCAAATATTTTAACACAATGGAGGAAGGCGTTTTTTAATGTGTACAGACTATTATGTAACTTTGAGAAAGTCCATTTATTCTTTACTTCATTTTAAAGTAGCTGCTTGGACTTAGTAGATGTTTTGTGTCTCTTTGCAGTCGTTTGATTGACTTGTGTGTACTCTTTGTGCTTGATTCATTTTTTTCTTCTGTTTTTTTACATTGAGACACTGCTACTTTCCTGGCTGTGGTCGGAGTTCAGCTACAAGGAATAATCATTATTACACACATAAATCTACTATCACCACTGCTGTTTTTGATGATTGGGTTAAATATAAAGAAAATAACACTTGGTAAACAGAAAAATGATATACTACACAAATTTACATGCTCAAACGAGAGCTGGGTTAAATTCATACTGATTTGATCCCATCTTCCTTAATCACTATTCAATAGTTTACAAATCAAGCATAATTTCCAAATATGCTGTGTAAGCCATCCTGCAGCAAACCTCTGACTTTGAGGAAGGCACACTGAAAACCTGCCTGTTCAAACAATAACATTTTTTTAATGCCTGATGGATTGATGTTGATAAAACACAGTTGTTGTTCAGGAAGCGGTCTGCTCAGCCTTATCAGCGCTCGCTTTATGACACTGTAAATCTATAAGGGGGGAAATTACACTGCAATATCACAGCTAAGTGCCCTGATTCTCAGTCTCACTCTGTATTATAAATAGACTGATTTGTCCTCTAGATTTTTCCAGGGTATTTGGCCACACTGTGGATTGTGAAGGAGTGTGTTTGTGTCTGTATGTGTGTGTGTAATTCAGGGGGCTTACCAGTGTGTTTCAGTTTTCCTAAAATGGCCCAGGTTGATCCGTGAAGACAGGATGAGGGTATTTTGTTGACTTTGGCCCGCGTTACAGAAGATAGCGTTTACAGGTCACTGGGTCGGATCTTATCAGCTTCATTAAACATGTGACATGTTTACACATTAATCTGTGTGTGGCTTTTCGGAATACACATTAAAAATTTATGTCTGTGTGTTTACAGCTTTAATCGCTTTTCTCATGCCAGCCTTGAGTTTTCAGTGCAATGACCGAGCAGTTCACTGAAAAAACTAAGATAAAAGTGATTGCTGAAGAAGTGCCTTTAAGATCTTGCAACACACATCCTGGTCTGGTCAACCTGTCTTTTAGCTGCGGATATAAATGTCAACTTCCTAAAAATTGCTCCAACATAGCAAACACTTCTCAGTAAACTGCTGCAATGGCAGCTGTGCACGCATGTGTGTATCTCAATCCATGTGAGTGAGCGCTTACAATGCTGTTGTATATCACGACACGTTATATGATCAGGAAAAACATGTCATCACTGCCACATGGTTTCCCTCCAAGAAGCGGCAGCGCTAGCGCTTGTGCTTTGACACATTAGGTCGTGCAGATGTGGCTCGTGTGGTTTTTGTGCTGCTGATGGTCACAAACTACCCCGCAGCGCTACAAATGTATATCCGCTTCTTCTTCCTCTATTTATTTCTTTGCCTTTTTTTTACCGTGTAGAAAAAAAATCCACCTCAGACTGCGTATTACAACTTCACGGCTCAAACAGATGTTTGTGGCTTTAATCTAACATCCTGATATATGCAGAAGGCCTGCGAACACCCTCTGCTTGATACAATAGAGCCATACAGGGCATATAATCTCAGCAGCTGCAGAGCTGTTTGTGCAGAAGTAGTTCCCCATATGGGTGACCATAGAGAGTGTGTGAGAAGTGGAACTGAAAAACCTAAAATGTATTACTGTGTGAACTTCAGGGTAATGCAGTAATATGCTGTGAGTCCCTGAAGTCTGATTAAGTCTATTTGTAGACTAGGCTGAATGACAGGCTGGAAAGTCCCAGCAAGTGCAGTCAGTTAGTGACTGACCAAGAAGGCAGCTATGACCTAAGATTCTAAAGAGTCTGGGTTTAGTTTACTCATGGAATGACCAATAATGATGAGAATAATAATATTGAAGCAGATATATGCTCTGTTTTCTGTTGGACCAACCAGTAGTAAGATAAAATCGCTTCATGTAGCCCTACAGAGCTAGCATGTGTGGATGTGATGCATAAATGTATATATTTTTTTAACTTTATATCTATACATTTTCTATATTTATATCTAGATAAATGTTTAAATATGCTGAAATATATCTTTCTCTGATATGTATGTCAACTTAGAACTTAGGAAAGGTCGTCACTGAACGATCTTTTCCACTCTCACCTCTGTCTGTTTTTGTTGTGATGTTGTGACCAGACACGGCAGCTGGTCAGCCCCACTTGAAACGCCAAACACCTTAATCACAAATACACACACACATATATATGCACACAGTTACACAAACACATACACCTGTTGCTGCTCCTCTTGGATGGGTTTCATCACTCGGTCAGGTTCTCTGTTGTGAAACCCCCGCTCATGAGTTTCTCTCGAGTCTTCGCTCACATCTGCCAGCTTGCACGGAAACCGGCTGGGCCACATGCCTCACGTGGTGTAACATTTGCCCTTCTTGTTTGTTGCTCAAAATAACATCAGATCACCTATAGTTTTTCCAGTCACCCATCCACACCACCTTGTCTCGGCCACTCCACCCACTGTCCCCTGGGCTCCGTTTGCTGGCAGCAAAACGACTGAAACATCTGACCCAGTGACTTTTGGTTTCAAAAAAATGTCCCCTCTGGTCACATTGTGTTTACGCCATACGAAAGGCTGACATTACATTGCAGATGCCACTGATGAATAAAATGATGTAATCTCTTTAACTGCTGCTTAAACTTGCACTGTGCAATCATTCTATAGGAAGCTGTTTGTCCCGCATATCTTCAGATTTTTAGCATACATCTAATTTGTGAACCATAACAAATCAGTGAGTCAGATGGGATTCGTGGCCTCAATTCCCACTGTCACAGGGCCAGCAATGATGTTGTCACTGGGTAAAAGTTCAGCATGTTCTTTATAAAAGGGTAACGTTTCTTGGTTACATCCTGTATCTCCATGTGTGTGGAGAACAGGAACCTGTCTGGACATGTTGAGATCCAGTGTGAGAGGGTTCAAACGGACATATGATGAGACATACAGGGCACCGGCTCGGATTGCGATTCACTGTCAACAGACCAAGAACTGCTGAGTTGTACTGTGGGGATGAAGAAAGACCACATGTATAGACTGTGATTTTATTTTCAAGCTGTACAAAAACAGGGGCTGAAACCAGTAAACAACAGTACAAAAACATTAAACCTGAACATTAGAACAAATTATTTCAGCATTTGATGCAAAAGTATGCTCGGCACCAAGTCCCAAAACAGTGGACCTTCTGGTATGCTTTTATTTTGATTTCAGCACTGCATTAACAATCTCTTGCTCTTTATCACATTAATTTCACCACCATTTTCATTAAAGTGATAGAAATTGATCCAAAGCTTTGCTGCTCACATCAGCAGGCTCAAACCTACGAGCTGCACACACAGCTTTGAGTTGCACCAACCGGTACACAGCCCTCTTGATTTAAACATGACAGGTGAAATCTCTGGATTTAGAGCAGGCTGAAAATAGCACTCTCACCCATTGTGAAGCCAGACAGGTTAAGAGCAGGCTATGCAGCAAGAGTCGTCTTCTTTTATGCAAGTCAGAGTCAGGCGTTAAACAACAACACAGAAAAGTCGTGGAATAAATAGTGCTTAACATTTAAATACTTTAGTTTTAAATTTAAAAGATTAAAAAATGAAAATGACATTTGTTCTATAAAATATTGAAGTCAAAACAAAACAAAACACTACTGACTGCCTAATTTATGATTTCGACCATGTCTGTGAGACACATGTGAGAGTCACGGAGCCGTGATCGAACAGTTTGTAAGGCAGACTCCCTTTACTTGTCCATGTGTCTGTTTTCGGGTCGTAACACTCAAAAGCGTCCGAGTCTTCAATAACGTCGTGGCCATTGATGTAACGTCCGCCTGTTACATACAGTTTGTTACTGAGAACGGTGGCTGAATGGTGCATCCTCCTCTCCTTGAGGTTGGCACACTTGATGAATCGGTTGGCCTTGGTGTCGTATGCAATCATCCTCCTGGTGTATCCTGTGACAGAGAAGATATTATGATATATATATTCATATGCAGTAGTTTGGTATGTATTGGTGATGAAATTGTAAAGTGATCCATCAAGAATTTTGCAAGAATCCCTTTGTTTTGTTGAAGAATACTGTAAAAATCCCATTTTCCTAATGGACCGTGTATGAAAGTTCAGTCCAGGCCCCCAGTGAAATGACACAGTTATCATTATCACATGTGCAGTTCATGTCTATTCTATCTTTCTTAGCCCTTTTACCTCCAATGATGTAGATTTTCTCATCCATGACCACAGCGGGAGCAGAAACATTCTTCACTGTTCTGTTCTCCATCTTAGACCACATGTTCCTGGCGATGTGATACACCTACACAGGGGAGAGGAGAAATAAAAAGGGTGAATGAATAAATGTGAATGGATGAAACAAATGACTGCAAAGTTAACAGGTGTAGTAATACCTGTATCATTCTGACAGGGTTGTGCATGGCATCCTCTCCTCCAAACATGTAGATCCTCTGGTTAGTAGCGGCCACCGCGGGGTGCAGTACAGCCTCAGGCATGGGTGCCATCGACTCCCACAGATTGAACATACTGTTGTACCTGATGAGAGCATTGAGAGATGTGTTTGTTCATGTGTGTCATTCTGTGTATGCAGAGTTTCTTGACTAAGGACGGACCATCTCACCTCTCCACGCTGTCTGTCAATCGCCTGTCAGGTCCAAGGCCGCCCAGGGCAAAGATGAAGTGGAGGTAGGAGACGCTCTGGTGGGCAAAGCGTGGCTCTAACATAGGCTCTGCTGTCCGCCAGTGGTTGGTCTTAAGGGAAAGGGTGTAGACAGTTCTACTGACTTCGCTGTTCTTCGAATTTGTGGTCAGACCTCCGATGACATAGAGGATACTGTGTAGGGCAACGTAGGAGGCTTTGTAGAGACGAACAGGCAGCTTAGCAAGCCACTGCCACATCTGGCTCCTCTCATCGAACACTATGGCCTCCCTTGAGGTTTGCTCGTTATTCTTCCTCCCTCCTACCACCACCAACATGTCATGATAGCTGTAGCGCCTTGGCGTAACCCAGGGATGTTTAAAGTCTGCTGCGATGTCTCCACTGCATTTTGTGCTAACAGAGAACATGAGGCGTCTAACAGATTCTATGAGTTCAGTACAGAGGGTGGAGGACTGGATCAGAGGATCATTGGCTATGAACTGGAAGAGGTAGGTGGGGTGGATATATCGAAGGCGAACCTTCTTGAAAAGGTCACTGATGGCACCTCGCCTGGACAAAGGATCGTGATGGATCCAAGCAACAAGTGTCTCAAAAACCTGCTCCTCCTCTGCACAAAGGGAATCATCCTCCAGGTATCCCATGAGCTCCGGCAAAGACAGCTCACACAGGTCCTCAGATATTGAGACGTCGCAGAAGCTCTTCATGGCCATCTCTTTTGCTTTGTCTCTTAAACTTTTACAGCTCATGATATCAGAAAGTCTTATCATACTCAAGCAGTTGTCTGGGCTAAGCTGCTCCTGCAGAAAACTCGAGCAGGCCTCAAAAAGGCGGCCATATTGCAACATGGATGCTGCCTGCATCAGAGGAAGTACGTCATCCATGCTGATGCTGATGAGTCCTGTGTAAACATAGTCGATAATGCTGCTCAGAATGGTGGATGTGATTCCCTTTAGGTCTATTTTGGTCTGCTGTCTCTCCACAAAGTTGTTGCAGAACATGGCTCTGAAGTAAGGGCTGCTGGACACCAGGACATTTCGGTGACAGGGGATCTCTGTATTATCTGAACACAGCAGCACATCAGTCAGGATGTTCTCCTGTCTCAGTCTGTTGAGCTGCAGGAGCAGGTTGGAGGACTGCTCTTTGTCTTTGAAATGGTAGACCTCACGTGCTGGTTGATCCATGCTGAGAAAAGAAAGTAGGCTCAGATTATCACGTGCAACTTGTTATTGAAGCCTATGAGCAATGTGATCACTTACTCACTGTGCTTGCTGTGAAGTTATGTTTATTGGCTATATGCTGTCAGAATACCAGCTTTTTATTGTGTAGGTCAGTTTACCATATTGGGATTCCATTTCTTAAATGAGCTAAGTCCTTTCTGCTTTTTTCAATGACTTGATGAACGAATATCCGAATGTATGAATCAATCAAGCAAACTATTTACCTGCAAATACACATGGTTAGCGTTCCCTAAAATTCTGCTCCAAATGTCTAGTTTTAAAGTTTGCAACTTTCAACTCATAACAGAAACATAATCTTTGTTCAGGCAACAGTTGGACCATATTTAGCCTTTTTAACCAGACACAGATACTCAATGAGGCCTACAGCATGGCTGTCTCATCATTTTGGAAACTAAGTCGAAATTTCTGATGAAACACCCATGAAATTATTTTTCTTGGTGGGGTGTCATGGGACAGATGAGGATTTTGTGTTTTGTGTTTATGTGTGGCAGTGTTTATGTTTATGAGCTTCAAACTTCTTTTTTTTTTAGGTCTTCATGCATTAGATATTAGTACAAATTGTGCAAACTAATGCACATGGTTAATACTAAATGCCACATACTGTTAAAACTAAGTATTAAATGCTGTACAGATGTGGCTCAAGAGGTAGTGCAGGTCATATACTAATCTGAAGATTGGTGGTTCGATCACTGGCTGCTACAGTCTGAATGCCAAAATATCCTTGGGCAAAATACTAACCCATAGCTGCTCGTGTGAATGTAAGATAGAAAGAACTTATGCATAGAAAATAAAAGTGAGTGGGTGAATGAGGCAAGTCGTTTAAAGTGCTTTGAATGCTCAGAGTAGAAAAGCGCTATATAAGAACCAGCCCGTTTACCATTATAAATTAACATTTATTTCAGCATATGAAATAAGTATATTTCAGTATATGTAAGGTACTGTTAAGGTTAGACATCACACAGAGCAGATTCAGTCCTCCTTGCAGCCTTACATGAATACGGCTCTTACCTGTTGTGATTCTTTCAGGGTTTCTTGGGGGTCCCACTGTGTTCAAAGTAAATTCTCAGCATCAAATATGATGTCTGAACATTCTCCTTCCCTGTCTTCCTCTTTCTTCTAGCATTAAATCGGTGTGACTGTACGCTCCTCTCTCTTTGTAGAGGTGTGTTGGGTACTGTTTGTTGTTATGGTCTCTTTCCACGAGGCCTGTGTGTACATTCCTCCCCTAAAAATAGAGCTTGTCTTTGGCAGCACTGCTGCAGACACATGTGACATGCTAGAGAGCTGTCTCAGAATCTGTCTGGATTTACCACCAAATCTGTATTGTTCCTTTATTTATTATTCTTTCTCTCTCCCTCTTCTTCTGATATTTTGTTCTTCCTCTATTTATTAAACCCACATGAGACCTCTCCTTTCTTCTTTATAGCTCGCATTCCTACTCACTCCATCAGCTCTATCTCTGTCTGGCACATGATTGCAGCAGTAAAAACGGCACTGATACTTGATAACGCTCATTTTTGCTGGCTGCTCATTCTGCCGGCTGGCTCGTGGAACACACAGAGAAAAACAGGATTATGTTACAGCAGAAGCGACATAAACAGAGCGATACGAGGAGGTTTCAGCAGGATTCAAGAAAAAAGAACATGGAAAACACTGTGGCCACAACATTACAAACAGTTCGCCGCAAGTTCAGTGAAAATGTTTCCGATTTATATAACCTCAGCCAGAGGCTTGGGCTTAATGGAGGAACATGAGAGGTGTTTTATGTGTTGATCCTTTATGCATAAAGAAATATCCTAATTTAACTGTATATCAGCAACAGTTGCTTGCATTCCCTATCTTTGTGTGTTTTTTAAGCTCATTTCCATCTCATTTTTATGCTCTCTGAAACAGATAGAGCCTATACAGCAGCTTTCATGGAATGCATCATTCAAAGTGGCAACAGGATATTCATTAAAGCTGGAGAAGAATCAAAGCTTGCTGGGTCTTTCTTAAATGTGGGCACTTACATATAAATATTTCTTTTAAATGAAAAGGCATTTTCAGTAATCGCAGTTACAGATGTGGCATGTTTTCTCGTGTTTGTGGGATTTTGTACAGAGCTTGGCAAATTCAAGATAAATAGCTGCCTGGGATGCCATGGCAGTGTAGATAGATGTGTAGGTTATTGTACAACAGCACCAGCAGTTCACATCATAGAGCGCTTGCACTTACTGGCCATCTTATGTTGACATCTTGTCCTGTTGCTTGTGGGCAAATGCGAGCATATCACTGCTTGCACAGTTATAGCAACAATAACAACAACGAAATAAAGTGAAAATGAAGGCAGGCTGTAAACATCAAGAACTGAGGTCACAATAACCACACGTGTGATACCACAGGATAGTACTTCTTTGCATTATAAGCAGACACAACTAAACAGCGCCATCTAGTGGCCGAGCGTTGGGTAAATACACAATTCATTATGAAAAAGAAAAACAATTTCCTTTCTAATTAACGCTTAAACCTTTGTTGTTTGTGCTTACGGGGTCCTCAGTGACAGTACACAACAAAGACATCATTTATATTCCAATAAACTAAAGTGTTGTGTTTTTTTGCCTGCTAATTGTATCATGAAACAAAATGTCAAAAAATTAATATCTGCCACTACGTGCTCCTGTCAAAGGCAAAAGCTTAACTCGTTTACCCGGGAGACCGCAGTGTCATTTTATCACCCGCACTCTCATATTCAGCGCCGCGATTGCATCTTTTAAAAGTTAAGCACATTGTCTTCTATCTCTGTTCCGTCACCTTGACAAAAAGGACTCATTAATGTCTGCCTGTAGGCAACAAGTTATATTAAAAGTTAAAGCTTCGGCACACACTTTGCAGCACAGCGTTTTCATACAGCAGCTTAACTGTTGCCACCCACTGCCCCGTGCTGTGTCTTCATATCACCAAATGATTATCTTCTCATAAGCACACGCTCTAATAGAGCTTATACACCCAGGGGGATTTAGATCTCACCGATTAGTCTTGTGTTTGTGTAGGTGTGAGTGTGTGTCAGACAGCTCTCCTTGGTCAAACAGAAGCGACATGTGCAGCTCTGTCCTTCACTTCATTTCGCTGTACTCTGCGGCACTCAGTGCTGCAGGTAATAGTTTGTTTTCCACAAAGAAAGCCCCCCTACTTATTACATGTTTTCATTCTTAATCCACAAATATGAGGAGCTGAAATTCAGGTTCTGTGGGAGACACAAGGGCTAAAGGAAACAGACCACTGGCTATAAAGAAAAGGTAAAGGTGGGGAGGAGTGCTCATCCTTGTACAAACTCACGCAATGAGTCCCCTTCATTTGTGTTTGCTCATTTAATGCCCTTTTTATTAAATCAGAGTGAAAGTGAATAAGATCATTTGCATCAGTGCTATTTGCACTATTCTGCAGAAGGGTACCAAAAAGACAACGCAGTACAGGACAAATCATATTATCTGAGATTACTGTGCTCGCTGCTAGTTTATCACGCACCACACAAAGCCAACTGTCTGCTCTGTTTGAATCAATGTCCCTCAGTTGCACCCGCACCCCCCAAAAAAACATTCTCTTGTTGTTTTGTAATGAATTTCAGACTTGGGCCCAAAGTAAACTGGATTGTCACTCTGTCATGTCTGTTTAGATATCTGGCCTTTGGCGCCGGAGCAGCGATTTTTGCGCTTGACTAAGCTCA
The DNA here is from genome assembly GCF_036321145.2 of Pelmatolapia mariae. Classification (NCBI taxonomy): domain Eukaryota; kingdom Metazoa; phylum Chordata; class Actinopteri; order Cichliformes; family Cichlidae; genus Pelmatolapia; species Pelmatolapia mariae. The sequence goes on along the minus strand of NC_086236.1, from coordinate 47,866,905 downwards.
CTGAAATGTTCAGCCCAAAACCAGCTCTGCTTCCACAGCGCAGACAAAGATAGCTGGGTATACCTGTGATTTATGCCACTCATTATTTCGTGACATGATTCATGACTCACATTAAAAACATGAATTATTAGTGCACCTTCTAAAGCTCTGTGGGGAAAAAAATACTTGTCATATGAGGCGCAACATCTTCCAAGAACTTTATAATAACGCCAGGGTTCACTCACCTGCTGATCACCTGGAACATGCTTTAACCCTGTGAGGCTTAAGCACCACTGCCACCCTCACCATGTGCTTTGGAGAATAAAATATGGACTTTCTGAGAGGACACTGGTAGAAACACTCAAAGAACAGTATTCAAAAGCCAAGAAATAATAATAATAAAAAATCTCAGATTCTCAGGGTTAGAGGGGTTATCGATAATGACTTCATGACTTACTGATGAGGGGAGAAATGACTCTGTGAGATTTACTGTGCAACAGGAGAAAATGTGACTGGTGTGTTGATGTAGATGTGTGTGTTCAGTATGTAAATCCCTTTAACATTTTAAATGTAATCTAGTTTGGGAATGGTGGGCTGCCTGCGACAGCAAGCAGAAGCCACAACAGAACAAGGACGAAGGTTACTATGAATGCTATCAAACTGTTGGTGAGAAAATGTTGCTTTCCCAGCCTCAGACATTCTTACAGTGGTAACATTTTTTCTCACTCGATTTAAGCATGAGTCCAAGTTAAAGGTTGAAAAATGTAGATGGGAGTATTATGAATATTACGGAGTGGAGACTACCTCCGTTATTCACATCACTTTACTATGGGACTGTTTTATTTTAAGCACACAGATGGTGCTCTCTCTATCGCTGTCTTTCTCTCTCCAATACCACGTTCAGACCAGCAGAGTATCCAGCAGGTGTCAGGCCAACATTATGCAAATTTCAGAGTGGTTAGGGGGTTTTAAAGGCTACGCTCACAGTCAGTGTGTCAACAAAACAGACGCATAAACTGCTGAGATGAGAATTGGCCGGCGTGACAGAACATTTTCTATGAAAAGAAACCAAATAGAGGCGTGAGACTTGAATGCTTTGGGTTATCATGAAACGTTATTTTCTCAGCTGTACACACACGTTTATGGTGCAAACTTTAAAACACCCATTTACTCAGAGTGTGATAACCTCCGAATCTGTCTGCCATGGAGCATTATTCCCAGGTGCAAAGAGATACATGCCAAGCAACTCTGAGATCAGTAATCTGGGTTTTGATGGAGAGACGTCTACATGTAAATCAACGGCTCCAGGGGTGGAGAGGGAGGTGTGAGGAGTAGCCTACAGAGACAAAGAGGGAGGGGGGGAGGCTGTGAAAGTAAGTCTGTGTTTCAGTACCTACACACAGGCTCAAGCAGGGATGAGGTCTTAAAGGGCTTACAGTTAGCTGCTTAAAATTCTTCTGATGTATCCAACGAATGCAGGACATGTTATTTGGTAAAGGGGGAAAAAATGTGAAGGCGCAAGGGGCAAGCACTTAGTGTTTACTGGTTGTGCCCTCTGCTGTAGCTCTCCCAAGGTTCCTCTCTTGTTGGTATGGCGGTCATTCAGTCGCTGCCACTGTGCAGCAAGGCAAACACAGCCTCGTTTTTTTGTTGTCTGCTCTGATAGAGTCAGCTAAACTGTGTGGGTTGGGTGTGTGGACGACGCAGGGGTGTTCGTAGATTTGCGTGTGCCTTCATGTGTGCTATATGTTGCAGTATGTGTGGGAGAGAAGGGTGTGTGTGTGTGTGTGTGTTCGCGTGCATGTGTGTGCATGCGTGTGTGTGTGCAGCAGATATTGATATTCCAGCAGCAGCAGAAGCTGAAGCCCATGTCTTTAAAGTGTCAGCCCTCAGCAGCCAGCCAGGTATACCTAAGGTACAGAAAAGAGAGGGGGCGAGTGAGGAAAGGGAGCAACGAGAGAAAAGGGAGTGAGATAGAAATATATAAAGAAAGAGGGGCCATGAAAGACAGCAGAAATACAAAGGCAGGGGAGATGAAGAGAGACAGAGAGTAGAGAGTGCCACAGAGAGAGAGAGAGAGAGAATTACTGAAAGGGGAGGGAGGAAAGAACACTTTAGGTAGGTTTTCTGGAGGTGAAATTACTCAGATGTCTTTGAAGGCCTCACTGACTGTCTTCTCCCTCTGTATTCTGGGCGACACGCAGACAAACAGAGAAACAGATGGACACAGAGGGAGTGGTGGCTGCAGGGGCAGGCAGGGAAAATGTCAGGTTTCAAAAACAGAGCAAATGAGCGGTGTTGAGGAGCACCGAGGGTCACCGAATGCACGATAGCGCAAAGAAATAACCGCACAAAGGACACAATAAACCGTGGTCTACTTTCAAACAGAACCTCTCCAATTAAATGCTGCAACAGTCCTACAGGGGTTTAACAGTGAGTCTATTCTGATCTTATCACTCTTACTCTGTGGTATATTTAGTGTTCAGTGCTGCCAGGTGATTCAGACAGAAAGTAAACACATTATTCCAAGCCAGTTCTTTTATTCATACGTTATTCTGAGAGGTAAACAAAAAGAGGGAGAAAAAAAGAATAAATAGCACCCAGCCATGGTGAGGTGGAAATAAGTTTCTGATGAAATGAAGATTCTCGTCTTTGTCTTGAGGATTAGTCTTTCTTTTCTTTTTTTTCTAAAGCTGATCTATTTGTCTAATCTTTATTCTCAGGAACGGTAAAATAACTAGCTCATTACAACACTTGGCTGATGCTCTTTGGATCATTCTTCATTACTGCAAGTTATCTGTCAAACACCACATAGTTGGCATAGTTTCCTCCCATCACTCCTGACCAGTCAGCAGATGGCTGTCCCTCTCTGAGCCTTTTTCTGTCTGGTTCTTCCTGTTAAACGGGAGTTTTTTCTTCCCACTGTCACTACATGCTTGCTTAAAGTGATTCATTTGATTCTTGGGGTTTTCACTGTATTATTGTTGGGTCTTTACTTTTAAATATAAAGCACCTTGAGGTGACTGTTGTTGTGATTTGATGAACTGGTTTTTGTTTTTTTTTTCAAATTGAATTGAACTGGCATATTTACAAACTAGCTAGTAAAAAATAACTGAGCCCCTAATAACTGATTATTGACTTCTTGATTTCTTTCTCCAAATAAATGTCAGAACAGCTGTGAAACACAAAAAACAAAAAAGAATGAAAGAACAGAACAATAATTCACCACATCAGTGTCTTTACGTGCCAATATTGCGTTCACAGCTTGTTTTGCTGCCTCCTAGTGGGCAAAAATTTAAATAAAGCTGCTTTAACGCCGATTTCTGGGGTAATTTCACATGCACAGAAAAAATCAGCTCCCTCCTGCTCTTTATTCTTTCACCTGCAAGCTTCTAAGAGCAACCACGCAGTCTTATCTGCGGCTGGCCATGTAATTAAAAGATCAAGGGCCTTGCTCAAAGGGCTGTCGGTGGCAGTAATGAGCTGAGGCCATATTTAGATGTTAAGTTTACTTTTATTAACACCCATTACTGCTGAGCAGTTTCTCCCACTGATCTTGCTCTGTTTCTCATTATGGCCCCACTCCATTTTCTCCTCTTCGCACCATCCATCATTTCCTTCAGGTTCTTCTCGGCTTCACTTGCCTTATTATCTTTGCACTCATGGCAACCCTCCCTTTTTGCTTCCTGGAAACCTGTTACACCTCTCTTCCCCTCCCTCATTCCTCTCACATTCACTCACTCACTCGCGCTTTCCTCCCCCTCATCGTCCTCCCTCGCATTTCTAAACATCATCCAAATTAATGGAATGTCCTTTTCATGTAATGCAGCTCGGGGATGATGACTGTTCTGACCTTGTCTAATGTTGGCAGTGTTTTGTCAAAGCGCACCCATTTGGTGCCTGCGTATCGCTCCGCTTAAAAAGAACATGAGAAAGCTAATCTTCTAAACAGACAGTATCTGGACAGACATTCCAGTGAAAGAACGAAGCACAGTGTGTCTCTTACTTAGACTTTACATCTATTCTGGATAAATCCGCCTCTTTACTGGAATTGCTGCATATTGATAGAGCTACAGCAAAATCACTGAGATACAAACCTGACCCTGCGCTCTGGTTTGTTCAAGATTACCCTCAGGTGTCCTCAACTTTGTTTTACTGAGTGCAGTCCAGTGAACTGTGTCAGTAGACATACATTTGCAGTTTTTCTTTTATCTGCACTCTTGTCTCTTTCCTCCCGACCCCCCCCCTTTGTGGGAAAACCTACAATTTACTCGAGAATATCTAAAAGGCACGTAGGGCTGACACTGCGTTAACCTCGATTTTGACATGTCGTGGAGAAGAGGCCGCGTACAGACAAAGAGAGAGCTTATATATCTCACATGTTTGCACTGCTATTAAGTTCCCCTCGGCCACAAAATCACCATGCAAGATTTTTTCTGGGCATTTCAAACTGAAGGAACATGAAATGTGTTTTTCATCATCAGAAGGTTTTTGGGGTTTAAATTTTTCATTGAATTATTTATCCAGTGTCACAATTAGCTGGCAATTGATGTCGTTCTTCTACTCAAATGACCTCCACAGTCACCAGATCTCAGTCTAACAGACTGTCTTTTGGATGTTGTGGAATGGGAGATTCGCATCATGGATGTGCAGCTGACAAATCTGCTGCAACTGTGTGACGCTATCATATCGATGTGGACCAAAAACTCTTAAGAATATTTCCAGCATTTTACAGAATCTGTGCCTTGTAGAATTGAGGCAGTTCAGAAGCCAAAAGCGAGTACAACTAGTAAATGAAGTGGTCCCTCGAGTGGACATCTGGTACTTACACACAGCAAGTGTATATGCTACAGTTTTTAAATAATACAAATAATTTGTTCGGTTTATAAAAAAGCAAAAGAAAAAAAAAGTTTGATAGAAAAATTACAAGTTGAAAAGAGGATCAAATATTTAAATCTTTGATAGTGGAAAGATTTTGGTGAGCTGCAGGCACACATATTTTTAAAGGTGTAGTCATTAGTCATCCTGATTTGAGATGTAATTCTTTCTGGGTATTTCAAATATAATAAAAAAAATTGATTTGAAAACTCACCACGACCCTGTGCTGTGAAGATAAATTTTGACTTGTCTGGCTGCAAAGCTTTGAAGGCGCTGAAGGTGATTTATTGAAGACTGACATACTGAATGTGAAAAGCATGTTACAAAAATCTGGGCACGGGTGAATTTAGCAGGGTCACTAAGGATCCAATTTTAACAAGCTTTCTAAGATTAATGGCAGATGAGATTTTTTTGTTGCGTGAAAGTGTCAATTTCTTTTTCTTCAGCTCACTAAGACTTACTGGATTAAAAAGAAAAAACGATAATAATAAGAAACCTTTAATAATGCAAATGTGTTCATGGATCAAAATAAACGCTTGCATACTCACTACCCAGAGAATGATGACATTCGTAAACCATGGAGCCTGTAATTAAAATGTAATTTTTGCAAATAATTATCTTTTGATGACACGAAAAAAGTCATTAAGTTTGCTGAAATCGTTTGGATTAAAACAATATTTCAACAGGGAGAATTAACTTTAGAGTTAATAATCCAAGCAAACCTTATAAAAAAAAAACACCCTGAAACACTAGAAAGTGAAATAAGGTCCAACTTATTGTGTGTGAGGCAGCTGAATCTCAAATGTAAGCAGAAGTGAGTATTTTAAATATTATGTTTAACATCATCTGGTTTGAAATGAACGCTGCCTGATTGAAAATTTCAGGGTTTTTTAAGGTGGGGTGGGTTTTTTTTTTTTTTTTTAGGACTTTAGGGGAAAGACAGGTAACGAGCTGTGTCTGTAATTATTGTGAAGCTGTTGATTTTGGTATTGGTTTCTTTAAAAATGGATGAAAACTTGTCTGTGTAAAACACTCAGGACACAGAACCCGAGGTAAGAGAGCACATCGATAATCATATGGTGGACTTGAGCCACTGCTCTTTTTAAAAAATGAGTTGGCAAAACATCCACAGGGTTTCGTTTTTCTAACCATCTTGGTAAGAAGTAGCAGAAAGGTGGCCAAACCTGTGCAAAGTGCTGAGAAAGAGAAAATGTGCATCTTTTTAAATAAAGATTTAGGTGAGGTTTTACAGATGCACGTGAAACAAAATCTGGGAAAATACGTATACATACAAAGTATTCGCTCATCTATCCAAATCATCGACTTCAAGTGTTCCAATCACTTCACATGGCCACAAATGTATCAAATCAAGCACCTAGGCATGCAGACAGCTTCTACAAACATCAGTGAATTCTAGTGTGGTACCATGACAGGATGCCACCTGTGCAAGTCCATTCGTGAAATTTCCTCACTAAGTATTCCACTATGTGTAACAAAGTGGAAGTGATTGGGAATGATAGCAACTTAGCCATGAAAGGTAAGTCATGTAAAATAACAGAGGTCACCAATTTTCTGCAGAGTCAGTCACTACAGACCTCCAAACTTCATGTGGCCTTCAGATTAGCTCAAGAACAGTGTGTAGAAAGCTTCATAGAATGGCTTTCCATGGCTGAGCAGCTGCATCCAAGCCTTACATCACCAAGCACAGGGTAAAGTGCAGATGGAGTGGTGTAAAGCATCGCCACCACTGAACTCTAGCTTAGTGGAGATGTGTTCTCTGGCACGACAAATCATGCTTCTCCATCTGGCAATCCGATGGACCAGTGTGAGTTTGGTGGTTGCCAGGAGAACAGTACGAGTCTGAATACATTGTGCCAAGTGGAAAGTTTGGTACGGGGGGATTATGGTATTGGGCTTTTTTTCAGGATTTTGGGTTGGCCCTTTAGTTACACTGAAAGGAAGTCTTAATGCTTGAACATACCAAGTCATTTTGGAAAACAGCTAGGGGATGGCCCCTTCCTGCGCACCAGTGCACAATGTGAGGTGCATAAAGACATGGATGAGAAAGTTTGGTGTGGAAGAACTTGACTGGCCTGCACAACCCAAGAGAACAACTTTGGGATGACTTAGAGCAGAGACTGTGAGCCAGGCCTTCTCATCCAAAATCAGTGTCTGACCTCACAAATGTGTTTCTGGAAGAATGGTCAAAAATTCCCATAAACACACTCCTAGACCTCGTGGAAACCCTGTAACAAGAATTTAAGCTTTTATAGCTGCAAAGGGTGGGCAGACATCATATTAACCTCTTAAGCCCCAACGCCCCCTGATACGGGGGCAAAAGGCAGGAGATCAGTTAGGCTTGGGGCTTAAGAGGTTAAACCCTATGGATTAGGAATGGGATGTCACTCAAGTTTATGTGCATGGAAAAGCAGATGAGTCAATATTTTTGGCAATGTAGTGCATAACAAACATATATGTATATGTATTTTCCCACATATATACTCTTCACTTATCAAATTCAGGGTTGTGGGGGTACCTGGACAAGTCACCATTGTATTACAGGGCTAACACACAGACACAGACAGCCAATTACTTTCAGATTCACAACTGGGGCCAATTAAGAATCTTCAATTAACTTAAATGATCTTGGATAAGGAAAACATTCATTGGCAGGAATATGGTCAGCAAACCTTGCAGAGTCAGGATGCTGATTGAAAGACTTTTGTTCAGATAGCTTTTTGGGGCTTTTTGCTTCACCTTTGAGTCTGGTCATCCAGAATATGTTTACTTCTAGCTGCGGACTAGCTAGAAAATAGTTGGTCCAGCTGTATCCAGATGGGTCACCAGAAGTGGAAAATTTGAATTTATGGATTTTTGCCTCAACTGAGATAGTAGGAACAATTGTTATCCAGGCCCTTCAGAAAGCATACCAGTGTATACAGTGCTGCTCAGCTATATGAGGCACTCTGTTTTCTATGCTAAGCTATGTAAAATACACCTCAAATAGTGTGTTTTCATGGATACTGAAGCATAATGAGATAGATAGTGCTGGGAAGAAGAAGAAATGCATTTTCTGGTACGCTAGGGTTCCCCAGGTGAGCGTAACTGACCCAATCATGTTATCTTGAGATGTCATTTAGAGAACAAAGATCACCAAAAAACAAAGCAGTAGTGGTCTAGTCAACATGTCCTTAGTTAAATATGAACACATGTTTGCATGGGGGCATTATTAAAAATAATCAGTCAATCAGATAGCAGCTCAAGCTGTCACTACACCACTACCAGCCTTTAGCCATTTATATGTCTGCAGAGCCCCTGATACTGAATGAGGACATGGCACAGTCACAGAAAATAGTTAGGCTTTAATATGCAGCAGCGGTAGAAACTTTTTCCCCCCAAAGGCATTAGATTTCAGTTAGCCACATCCTGTAGTTCAATAGTGTGGTCTAAATGGAAACAGAGATGAGAAGAGGCTTTTTATTTAATTCGAGAGAAAGTTTCGCAGGGTGAAGCCAGACCAGCACACTTTTACGGTCAAGGTTTATTTTAGCACTTCTTCTTTGCTCATACATCAACTTTCACTGAATCCCAAACAGGTTTATATTCACTTGGGTGGCCACGTCCTGGAATCCAGCCAAACTCCAAACTGTGATTTCATTTTGGTACACCTGCAGCCAAAGAGCAGCTAAGAAAAAATAAAACAGAACCTGGGTTGTGACCAGTTATCATTAAACTTTATTCAAGTGTTGATTCAAGGACACAGGTCCGGTGTAAGCGAGTCTATTTTTCATAAAACTTTGTCAAAAAGAATCTTGATAGTAAAAACAGCCCAAACTATCACTATATCTATAAAAAACTAAATTAATGGAACATGTTTTACATGCTGTGCAGTATAGATTAAACTGTAATGGACTTTTTGGAGTTTACTCCTTTATCTCACTATTGTGGTACCCCTGAAAATGGACCCTTTAGGTGTGTATGATGACCTGACTGTCTGGGTGTTTGGCTTCTATCAGAGGCTCAAGGACAGTCTAGCTGCTTCCTGATAGTGCAGAGACACTGTGTATCCTTATCTGTAGCAATGACGTAAGGAAGGCAAAAATGAAACTCTATGTGAGATTAGAACTTCAGAATTGGATAAGCAGGCCTACTGCAACATGTGTTCACCCAAAAACACCTTAAGATTTTTCTTTATCATATGATCAAATGTTTAGTAATTGATTTTTAAGACTGGATGAAGCAAAAATGACATCCCATTTCCATCTAATGCACGCAAACTGTCATCTTTATACACATTATGTTGTATGATAAACACAGTAATAGAGAATTCCAGCCAGTCCTTTTGAGAAAGCACTTGGAAAGAATAGGGATGAAAAAACATGCCCTTTAACAGAGAAAAACCTTCAGCAGGAGCGGCCTCAGCGAGGGCGGCCATCTGCCACAGCCAGTTGGAAAGAGAGAAAAGAGGAGAGGAAGGACCGGCATGGAGAGGAAACAGAGAACATACAGTTTAACATGAACTCTGAGACTGTTGATGGTGGAAGTATCCAGTGATCGGGAACGTGCAGGTCATGAGCTAGAGGTACCTACAGAACAGTACAGGGAGAGACAACAGAGACAACAATCATTACGAGAGGTCTCCAGCACCCCAGTCATACAGCACCATAACTAAAGAATAGCGCAGGGTACCCTGATGCAGTTTTATCCAAAAGATTGAAGACAGAGATAAAACGCAGAATAGAGTGTCTGCCCCCTGAAACCAATCCTGGGAGCTGGTTTGACAGAAGAGTAAGAATCGTACTCTTAGAAACTCTCAGAGCTCTCAGAGTCTGCACTCTGAGAGAGCGGTGCTACTTTCGGATAATACAGTACTACAAAACACTTCCAGATCTTCTAGAGTTTGGTCATTTTGTAAGTGAGGAGAAGGATTTAAAATTAAAAGCCAATGGAGGAAAGCTTCTATTACTGAACAAATAAATGAATTCAATCCAGCCAATAAAACTGTTTCCCAAGTCTAAAACAATCCTGCATCTGAAGCCCAAAACGGAAAAAAAAGAAACCGGAAGATCAAGACTGAAGACCACTGATCCAGACACTTACCGACTCTTGCCCTCAGAGTCTTCACTCTCTCTCTTTTCTTTCTCACAACCTGTAATCCAGCGATCAGTTGTCCAGGCAACTGCACTGGCCACAGTTCCAGCACGTGCTCAGTGATGCCAGTTCAGGATGAAAGTACCTGGAGGGGGCAATGCAAATCACCCTTTGCACCCTATTGAAGACTAGCATAGAAATCCCAGCAGTAAACCTGCCCCCAGGGTTGTTGTTTTTTTTCCTCCAGAGTGGTGCAACGTCTGTGTGTGTTATTAGTACTCGCGTGTGAAAGATCTCAGTCTCACATAAATAAATGAAAGCAGTTCCAGAGCTGCTAGTTCTTTAACAGAAAAACAGATTTTGGTAAAGTGGTTACAAGCTAAGTGCATGAATTATTTTTGCTCAAATATTTTTTTAAGGACATATATTATTTATTTTGTTTTATTTTTTTTAATAGGCTGATGCAACCTAAATTCACAACCTTACAGGTCACACATTAGCTGTTTAGAAGGCAGACAAAGTGATCTAGGGATTAACACCTTGGAGGAAGATGTCACCATGTTGGAATGTGAAAAGTTGCGAGTGTGTGTGTGCATGTGCACATCCAGTACTTTGCCCACGCTGTGACAGCACAATCATGTGCTGCAGGAATCAAAAATACTGCACATTGTCCTTTTCCTACATGGCATCAACAACGCTCATCTGGCTCCCTGTTGTTGAGGTATTAGCTCATAACCTTGTGCGCTAAAGCTTTCAAGCTCTTCCATAATCTCTCCTGCAAACTTTGTGTGAACTCCGGTGCACATGATACCTTTATTCAAGAGTCAATAGCAAGTGGAACAAAAGCACAAAGCAGATATTCAGATGTGTTTTTGTGACAAAAACTAACAAATAGATGCTCGATATTCAGAAAGATTTCTTCGCCTGTATGATTTTTCTGCCAGAAAGCTATATTCCGCATTAGCCAGCAATACTCTTGCCTCTCTGGGTGTGGATCTTCTTAAATGAAAGTATATGAATTTGGTAAATGTAGCAGGGAAATCAAGACAACATATGGGGAAGTCACTTACACTAACACTCGTGAAGTCTGAGTATATCCAAGGGCACATCTCTGACGGTCCCGTAATCAGAGGTGCAGACATAAAGATGTATTGTAATGACACATGCCTGCCTCTTTTTAAATATAGGTTTGATTTGAAAGAAAATGACAGTGTAGTCAATTTGGTCACTTTGGCAATGGTGCCAGCCTTCTCCCGCGACAATAGAAAATGAAAGTGTTCGTTTCCTACTGGGTTTCCACTTTCCTGTGTCAATTTTTCTCCCCGTCATTTTCTCTCATCCCATCTCTGTGGCAGCCTCTCCTCATAGTCTGTGTCTGTTTCAAGCATCCGTTTGTCTGTCTGAATCCTCTCCGGCTGCGACCGTGAGGATGTCTGCTTTTTGGTTCTCAAACAAAAACAGATGCACGGTGCTTGATAGAAATTATGAACTCTCGTCAACAAACACCGAGTATGTTCCATTTTCCACTCGTGGGTGGTTAGAGTACATTTCTCTCCCAAAAAAAAGGCAAAAAAAGAAAAGTGGCAGAAAAGGAAACAAAAAAGTCTGTCACACTACAAGGACTGAATTATAGTCTTGCAGTTTAATATGAAGGGGAGGTATAATTTGGTGATTTGCTGTTCTGTGGAGCTGGGTTAGCAGATGAGCACCATTAAGTGTTTTTTATCTATGTGCGCGGAAGAATTACAAGAAGAGAGAGTGAACATTTGGAGTTTTTAAATGGTTTGCCTGTACAACCCACAGAACACACAAATTAAAGAAACCCTATAGGGCATCTTCTCTGTAGACGTGTAATTTAGTTTAACCATTCCAGGGTTGCAAATGCACCTGATGTTACTTTGAAATGAACCTGATGAGTTCAGCTTCCATGGCGACTTCGGCCTCCTCAGCAGAATGGGAGCTGACACCTGTATCGGGGGTTCGCACTCTTTGCAAACTCGACTCACACAGATTTAATTTGTGTCACTCTGTGAATACTTTTTCTTCCGCGCTGTTCCATCACTGTGTAGCAGACCTTTAAATACTCGTCCTGACCTCGAATAGCCCGACAGCCCCCGAGATAATCCTGCAGCTTCACAGCGGAGAGAAGAAACAGTGCAGAAAAATCCGCTTGGAGAGAGTGACTGTTGGAAAATTCTCACTGACTTCTTAGTTCTTATTTATCTTCGTGACAGTGGGTCCGGAGAAGGAGATGACAGGGAGGGAGAGCGGCGTGGTGCGTTGGCTCTGCGTGTTAAGGAGAGGCTGTGATCATCGCCGGCTGCAGAGAGGCAACAGTGACGGGAAGTGACGATGAGGCCCGAGACGAGAGCCGCGATGGTAATGCGTGTCACATCGATGAGGCCTCTCAAAGAGAAGTCAGGAATGAGATCAGCTACTTCCTACTTCCTGTCTCCCGGTGTCTTAGCTGGGGGCTCTGATTTCCAATTTTTCACTGCCATCATTTATTTGGTCTTCTTCTCCCTCTTTAGTCGTCTTTTCAGCCTCTCTAATCTGCCTCTCTTTCTGCTGGACTATTCTTTCCTCTGCCCCTCGTTCGACAGTGGACACTATTCATCTCTCACTCCTGGCTATGTTTCCTTAGTTTCTTATTCTTTTCCAACTCTGTACAATTCACAGCTATGCTCCAACCTTTTTCTTGCAAAGGAAATGAAAGTAGGACTATTCAAGTCCCCTACCCTATAAGACTCCTTTAAAACCTAGGGCTAGACTGAATAAGCTGCTAAACCTTCCAGAAAGGCTGGTCGTATTGGTTGTGTTAAAGAATAACTGTTGTATAACTTGTGAACAAAGCCTAGAGGCAAACTGACTGCTTTTAACCATTTAAATAGCTTTACAAGCCAAACCAAACTTACCTGTTGACACTTTTAATTATTCATAGACTGCTTTCTGTCATGGTCTGGATGTGCCTTTTCTCCAGTATCCACCTCTGGGCAAAGCTGCTATTCTCTCACCAGGGCAGCTCACCTGGAAGTTATCTGTGGCAATCAGCAGAGGGGTATTTATGACCAGCATCACCGTCCCTTCGCCGCTGGTCCGTCAACTCACTTATGTTGGTAACAGGCTCACTCTTGTTGCTCAAGATCAATGTCCTTATTTTACTTACCTTGCTTTCTATATCCTCTAGCTCCGTTGACTCAACGGAGGCACACAGCACCGCCACGCAACAGAACTCACCTTTTGGATACTGGTCACAAACCTCACCAGATTCACGCTATGCTCCAGGAAGAAAACACCCACCACACTCACCTGCTTGCCCTCCTGACACCGCAACTTACCAGGACTCCTGAAATTCAGGTCAGCCTGTCGTTAATGCTATCAGCCTGCCACTCGAACCTCTGCCTCCCCCTCCAAGCCTAAGACTCCACCTGCAAAAGTAAGTCACTCCAAACAATCTCAAATTCCTGTTATCTCTGGACCAGCCCCTGTAACCACTAACCCCCTCTTCCTCTTCCTCTTCCTCTAGCTCTTCCTCTTTCCTCAGTGGGACCTCGCGACCGCCACGCCACCAGTCTCCCCTTGAGTTACCTCCCTTAGGCTACCACGCTAGAATCCCTACCATGCCAAATATTGTGTGTCAGTGCCACGCCAGATTTCCAGGTTACGCTTCCCACATGTTTTGTGTTAAAGTTTGTGTTAAGTTAACTGTACCACCTCTGCACGTCGGTCTTGCACTTGAGTCCAGTTATATACAGGCCTTTGGCCCCACGTGACATTTTCACTATCGTAAAGGAAAAAAAGGAGCCAGGGGGTTAAACCAAGAACCACCCGTCTCCACAGCTACAGCCACCACCTCCAACAATCAGTTGGAGTGTTGTTTGTCAGCTAGAATTGGTGCTAAGAATACAGCTTGTTTCTTCTGATCCATAACTACTTCGCTTAGACTTTGAAAAAGACCACAGTGCCACTGAGTTTACACAAGACTAATGTCACAGACAGAGATGCTATACAAAGTCAGCCTGCAACATGTAGCCTGAATTTATTCATTTATTTTTACTTTGTGTCGAACCACAGAAAGCTGACACTGGCTCTGTCTCTGTGTGTAAGGCACTGCATGCAAATGGGGAAAGTTTTTATTTGACTTGAATAAAAAAACAAAGAAAAACACTCTCAGGATTTTGCCTTTAACTGAATATTTTGTATAGTGTATTAAGCCTATAATCAAGCTAAGATAGAAGCAGGTTGTGTATAGACGACTGGGAGTATGAAAAATAAGAAACTATTTAAAAATATATATATAATCATCATACATAACCCTTTTTAAAGTTTGTTTTAAATGATCACTTGATTACAGTTTGAAGTTCTCAAAGAATTTTCCTACTATAAGCCTCATTCACCCACATATTCACTTAAGCACCTTTTCTATTCTTAAGTGCTTTTAAAATAACATTTATATATTCATACTCTCACACATCAGAGTGGCAACTTGGGGTTCAATTTGTATATCTGTTTGATGCTGGATTTACTCTGTGTCATAAGTTACTTGCACCATGATGGTGAGGTGGTTTGCACTGATTGGTACTCTCCTCCCACAGTCCAAAGACATGGGTGTTAGGCTCAGTTGACTCTAATTTGGCTGTATGGGTGGATTTGAGTATGAATGGTTGTCTGTGTTAACCCTGTGATAGACTGGCAACATGTCCAAGGTGTAATATAGCATCCCCATAACTCTGGAGTGGAAAAGTGGAAGAAATGGATAGATGGTATAATGATAATGTGTACTCATTAATTGTAATTTCTCCATAGTTTTTCATGATTTTATATCAATTTTTTATTTAAAAAAGGGAGCAAATATTTTGAGTAAGCACTCATCTTGTACGTCCATCTTGTACAGTCTGTGCCATATAAAAAAATAAAAAGATGCAGATCCTTGGGAAATAATGGAGCAACGTCCTTGATTAGGTTTTTTTTAAAAACCTCAGCTAAGAAAGTACACACAAAAGAAACTACATCCTACTTGTTACAGAAAAGTATACAAAGTACAACTCCAGCTTGTGTCTGTTTTTGTAAGACTATGCAAAATATAAAATTATGTAAAATGCATTTTATTTGCACAGAATTTTTAATGTCAGTTGCCATATTTTGGCAGAGTAATCCATGAGTATTTTATTTTATTTTATTTTTCTAAGAGGTCACATTTTTAACATTGATTGTTTTGTTTTTTTCAAAAATCACAAACTTTGTATTCAAGAAGCAACAACATTTCAGCATATTGCAATCTTGGTTCTCTGTGTTCACCTGTGCTGGTGTTTCTGTGTCTACACTGTTTCGTGCCAGGCGGGTGGCAGCCTGGGTGGCAGCCTGGGTGGGCGACACCGAGCTGTCCAAAATCTCTGTGCAGCCCACTGAGCTCCACTGAGCTGCAGAGGAGCTTATAATGAAAGAAAACAGCTCTAATCATTACACACACCCTCACCCTCCACCCTTCCCTTTCCTCTGTGCTTCTTCCCGCCTCCTTCCTCTCATTAAAAAAAAGACAGCAACCCGGAATACTGATGCATTGTTAAGCGCTCTTAATTGAACTTCTTAGAATTTAGGCCACATTAAGAATTCCTCGGATTCTTAATGTGCCATCATTTAAATGCTTAGTCTGTGTTCTCTCAGCTGCTTAGTTCGAATTGCCCTCTGTGCTGTATTTATCTCAGCCACCTCCAGTGCACGTCCGTTCAGCTGTTTGGTGGAAGGGGAGGAAGGGCTCTGGCAGATTTGTAATGTGCAGGCACGGAGGAAAGGACATCGACTCTTAATACAACAGAGGGAACAAAAGCCTGAGCTTGGAGCCAGCTGGGAGTTTCATCATCAGCCAGGGGAGAGAAAGAGAGAGCAAGAGAGGGGTGGGCAAAGTGGGAGAGCAAGAAAGAAACGAGGTAGTGGGAAAGAGCACAGGAGTGAGGGGAAAAAAGTTATTGGACTAGACGGGCCCGGGTGACATCAATAGCATCCCAAGCAGGGCCACAAATTAGCCGGGCAAGAAGCAGCGCAGCATGGGATCCGACAGCTGGGGCCCCGTGCGCAATGCCACCAGGGGATTAGCGGGGGCTTCGGGATCTGACACAGAGGGGATGAGCGTCATGGGCAGAATAAAGAGCAACGTGGGGATTAGAGAGCTTCCAGACACTCCACCAACACTCATGAAGGGCTTAAAGGGCTATAGATATCATTAATGAATGGACAGTGAGAGAGACTAAGAGAAAGAAAGACAGAGGCGCTTGGGGGTGTTGTCTTTTTGATTTTATTCAGCCTCCACGTTGCCGCTCAGATTTTTAATGATCAGACGTTCCACACGCTTGCATTAAAAGTCAATGAGAGGAGGGCCGGAGAGGCAAACTGCTCTTGTGTTCATCATTCAACCGAACACAGAGTGCACCAGTTAGAGATGGCCAGCCTCTGACAGGGTATTGTATGTTCAATTCATGCAACCCTCTGATGTTAGGCCTGAATAATTCATCTGAAAATGCCAAACATAGATTTGAATATTTGCACGCCTCTGTGCGGACACGGTGGAAGAAAACGAGATCGTATTCATCATTGTGTGCATGTGGGTGAACTGTAGGTATCGAATTCTGCATTCAGGTGCTGGGTATGGGGTGATTTGAGGAGCCACGAAGCTGCATGTTGTTTTATAAAAAGGAAATCACTGAATCGCTTTTCTCGTATAAACAGACCGTGCCTTCAGATAGGTACAGCTCCACGAGCGTGTCTGCACAACCGCTGCAGGGATTTGACACCCAGATAACCTTTGTACTAGCAGCTCACAGCAACGCCGAACATGAGACAAACCCATTAAGCTAATATGATCTTGGAAAATGCCATGCAGAAGAGAAAAGTCGGTAGAATATCAGCACAATCTGTGAACTTAAAAATGTCCACGTGCTAGGCCTTTTCCATGATAATGACATTGCCTCTGAGGAAAAACAGGATATCTTGGACAGGAAGGCAGTGGGAGATAAGTCAGCCTGTTGTTTAGGAACATGGAGTTATCGTCCCCACCACCACCACCACCACCACCTCCTCCTCGGAGCTCCGTGTGCAGCACTAATGGAGTCTTTATCATGAAAGAGTTAACTACTTATCAGTGGGTCTCTACCAAGGATCAAGGCACAACTGGATTCGCTGAAGGGGCAGAATGCACTTTGATGAACTTCAGTCAGAGTTTAAAGAGAGCATATTTTCATCCACAGAGTCCTAAATCTCTCCATTAGGTTTACCTCCATTTGTGGACACAGGATAAGTGTCTTTGGAGAGAAAATGCAAGTCCATGATGTAGATGTCTTTGCCTGCCTCAGTGTGTGTGTGTGTCAGTCTGAGGTCATCAATTTGTACACATTTGACGATGAAAAAGCAATAGCTTGTTTCCTTCCTGACAGCATCGATGACTCTTCAGCCAGCTCTGTATGCCCAGATGATTCACATTCGACTTGTTTTTGAAATGAATTCCTGCCTCCCACTGGGCTCAAACCATAACCCACTCTCCCCTGCTTGCCTGTGCGTGAGGCGACAAACCTCGTCCTTGTGTACAGCCTTCTACCATTGTCCTAAGAGATCCTCTGAGATCCAGGAAGGTTGTGTGGGTGTGCCCCCGCTTTGTCTTGGCTCTGAATGAACAAACAGTGTATAATCAGTTGTAATATGCCCCTGGAACAGAGAACCTAACGCTCCGAGTGTGAAGTTGTATCAATTTACTGCACTTCTTGTACTCTGATTGATGCTACACAGAAGAGCCTTGTTACAATTACTGTCCCTTTCCGCTGTTGTCGCCACTGAACTAGCGTTTGCAGTGACAGGTGCGCAGGAGAAAAGGACCGAGGCACAACTTCATTTACAAGAAGAAACTCTCATAGGTGAAAACATTGCAACATAGCAATAAAATAAATTGTCGTGCAATCGCAATGATGGTAGCGTAGGTGATCTTTTTTTTCTAAGTTTTGATTCGTAATAACAAGCTGTGGAAATTCGAATACAGCTTAATTGCTTCTTTGTTGTTGACACACTTTGTTAAAACTGGAATCAGGAGTTTTGTTGACAATAAATCTCAAAGTCAGACCTTTAAAGGGAGGCATTAGCGTTGCTTCAGAGCAAACACTCAGGCTTGGGAAGGCAGTGGTGTAGTCATTACTGCCTTCCATTTTCACATTGAGATTTTAATCATCGGCTACAGTATTTCTGATTGATGTGTGTATGTGTATATGTGTGTGTGTTTACACACATATATCTGTTCACATGGGGGGTTGTAATACATCTTTGTAATTAGTATTATAATTATAAGGCAATAAAACTGCAGTACACATGGGAGGCCGATCCATCTCTGGGATACTGCAATTATCCTGCTAAGATGTGTTGCTGTGACAAATTTACAAGAAGCAAAGTGCAGCTCTGCACTGATCCGGTTAAAACAACGCACAGAACACAGACTTAGTTCAGTTTTGTGCCAATAAATGTGTGTAGAATCTATAAATATGTCAATAGGAGATCTGTGGATTTTATTTGCTCAGCAGACAGGGTAGCAGCACAAAACAACCCCCTCCAAAAGCATGAAATGATTTAGTTCCAGACCTGTTGCCTCTTGTGTTTCTTTTTTCAACAACCTATGTCTAGACTGCAGTCCCAAGCAGTGAAATACTGATGCACAAACAACTCATCTTTGAGTTCTCCCTCAGTCTGGTCAATGCGGTGATATGAGACGGCCGCTGAGTGCGTCTAAATTGGCTTTGCCTTCTATTACCTCCAACAGTGCCTCGTTATCAGCAGCCAAGATCTAGCCTGCAGGGCCAGACCTCTGCTTCTCCGCCACCCACCAGCTCACTGTCACGCAAACACACACGCACACATGCAATGAATTCACAGGTATGCAGAAGCACACGCACGTAGCGATGCTCTCGCAGTCTTTCACACTCTGACACTAATACTTCCATTTCCATATCTTTGATTAAGCCAGCAGGATGTCCAGGTTGCCACTGAGCACATCTGCTTTCATAGCAGACACCCACAAAGGATGATGGGATGCTTATCAGCTGGAAAGAGAAGAGGAAATCGTAGCTCCTTCCATCGGTGGGCAGACACGACGAGGTTTTGTCACGACAACCTGAGAGTGGAAATGCAAATCAGGCTCTGTTGTGTAAATAGAAATGATTTAATTAGTTTAATATGGATGAGCATCAACCCGGAGGGCGGGTTAAATATCAACAAGTTTATTAACTATTCACACACGCATGCACGGTGCATGTGCAGAAAGCAAAGGTTACGTTTGCTTAAATTACACACACACACACACACAAACACACATACAAGCACACACAGTAAATGTCGCTTGGCGTATAACCTTTTCTAACAATGTGCAGACCCTCTTCCCCTTCAGCATCTGCTGTCACAGCCTGAACGTCGGCATCATGCCTGCAAGTCATGCTGTCGTGGTCTTGAAGTTTTGTTGCTTTGGATTCTTTGTGAATGTATCTGAGTTTGGGTTCTGTTGAGGTTTTATTGTTTTTCCAAGTGTTTGAAGTTTTGAGTTTTTTTTCTTTTCTTTTTTTTTTTTTTGAATCTGCTGAATTTTGGATTCATGCTTTGATTTCTTTGCTATTCTAATAGTGAGTTTAATTCTTTCTGATATTATAGAGTCTTTCATTTCTGTTTACTACATGATTTTCCTAGTAAGAAGTTTCTGTTTTTTTGCACTCCTGTCTCTCTGTCCGTGACTTCATTGTTATCTCAACATGCTGAGTTCTAGTCTCTGATGAACATTCTAAAATAAACACGTTGGAATGAAGATTTTAAATAATATTAAGTTAATTTGGATTATAGGACACAAACATAATGAACAAGTTTTGAGTCACAATGTTTTATCACCCATTAAAGCAGGTACACACCATCATGTCTTTCTAAAATCCCCACTCTTCTTTACAATGCTGCTTCAGTTCACTGAGGTTTGCAGGGTTTGATTTATGCACAGCTCTCTTAAGGTCCCACCACAGCATTTCAATCAGGTTGAGGTCTTGACTTTGACTGGGCCATTGCAGCACCTTGAATACAGGATTACACATAGATAATAAACTGGACTGGGTTAAAAACACCACTGCAGTCTACAGGAAGGGCCAGAGTCGTCTCTATTTTCTGAGGCTGCTGAGGTCTTTAAACGTCTGTCGGACAATGCTCAGGATTTTCTATGAGTCTGTTATGACCAGTGCCACCCTCTGTGCTGTTGCATGCTGGGGCAGCAGGTTGAGGATTGCAGATGCCAACAGATTCAATAAACTGATCCGCAAGGCCAGTAATGTTGTAGAGATGGAGCTGGACTCCCTTAAGGTGGTGTCGCAAAGGCGGATGTTGTCCAAGATAAGGAAAATGCTGGACAATACCACCAACCCACTCCATGATGTGCTGGCCAGTCACAGGAGCACGTTCAGTGAGAGACTGAGATTACCCAAATGCACCACTGAACGACACAGGAAATCATTCCTGCCTGTGGATATCTCCCATTAAAAATCCTCCATATAACGCACAGTACACACTGCAGTAGTTACGCCCTTTTCCACATCCTCACCAGTAAAAATAACAAAGTTTCACAGTTTACAGTTTAGAGTAAAATGTCAATTATATAATTTTAATTTCTGTAATATTCTGGATATTTATAATAAAGCTATTTGCATAAATTAGAGCTATTTCTTATATTTTGTAACTTTGTAATATATTGTATTATTTAATTTAGTTCAGTCTGTTAGTGTTCTTATTGTCTTGGAGCAACTGTAACCAAATCATTTTCTTAGGGATTCATAAAGTATTCTCATTTTGAATCTTTTCTTTTTCTGTTGTAGATTTGCTGCTGTATAACCTAATGTAAGCCTCACATTTCACTCTCTAACATTTTTGTGTACAAAACAGTTTATGGTCGGCTCAGTGACCATCAGGTCCCCTGGCTGTAAAATCATCATCCCTAGTTTGTATGCAGTATTGAGGATATGCTGTGTCTGACTTTTGCCAAACATGGTGCTGTGCATTAGGGTCAAGCATTTCCACTTTTGTCTTGTCTGTTCAAAGGACTCTATTCCAGAAGTCTTGTGGTTTGTTTAGATGCAACTTTGCAAACCTAAGCTGTGCTGCCATGTTGGATAGCCACAATTACTTCCCTAAGATCATATGCTTCCTCCTTAACACACACGTGAATGCTCCTGATCAGCAAACTGCCAATCCTCTGCTTCTATAGAGGCGCTCCCACTTGCTGAGGATCAACAAATGAAGTTAATTTGATTAGTACCACCTCTATTCTACTTACCCTCTTAATTCCTATATAAGCACTAAGGCTGTACTTAGTGTTTCACACATTGCTTCTGCATTTTGGCTTAGTTTTTCACTAAATAAATAATAACACTGTTTAATATATCTTGTTTTGCAGTTCATGTGAGGTTGTATTTAAATCATTTTAAGGCCTAGAAAAGACTGGACATTATTATGTCCTGACAAATAAAACCTCAGAACTGA
This sequence comes from Pelmatolapia mariae, assembly GCF_036321145.2. Taxonomy (NCBI): domain Eukaryota; kingdom Metazoa; phylum Chordata; class Actinopteri; order Cichliformes; family Cichlidae; genus Pelmatolapia; species Pelmatolapia mariae. The sequence continues at coordinate 47,845,425 of NC_086236.1, read as the reverse complement.
CAGCGGGTGTGTTTTCTTTTTACCATGACTGGAAGTTCTAAGGATGAAAAATGAACACATAGGGAACAAACTAGCTTTGTCTCAAGGTGACTGAACACCTGCTTGCAGTATTTGTGCTGAGCTAATTCCCTGCTGGCTAAAACTTCATATTCAGCATAGATAGTCTTGTCATCAATGGTTTGCATTCAGCAGAAACTTCAGGAAGTCATTGCACCCAACCAAGAAATAGTCCTGCACATTACTCCCTGTAAAACCAGTAATTGTGATCCTGTATTTAGTTGTTATTTGTAGTAGTTAAACAAATGAAACGTAACATGTTAGTGAGCTTTAGTAACCATTGTAAGTGAATTTTATTACTGTTGAACAGAGCCATGCAGGCAGTTTCTCAATTACAGCTAATATAAACTAAACCAGGCTTCGGGTTTCCAATTCAATTCAAGGTATAGACAGAATATTTGGCAAGAAACTGAATAGGTATACGATCTCCTTAAATGTTAACTTTTTTCTCCAACCTGCAGCTGATAGTGATTGTGACTCTATTCTGATTTTACCAATATTTGCTCTCCTGCTTCTTCTTTCTGAAACACCTCTAAAGTTGGCAATCCATAGAGCAGAATGAGGCACAGTTTGCACAAAAAAGCAGATGTGGAGATGTCTGAGTGAGAGGCATAATTGAACTAAAACTATGCAAATATATATGCTAGCAGAAGATAAGTTAATAAGGACGATGCAGGCAAGAAAGGAGAATCAGTTTCCTTAAAATCACAGAACAGGAGAAACTCTGCTAAGTGTTTATTTGGTCCCCCACAAGCCTGCGTTGTTCATTGATGAAAAAGAGACTCCTGTGGGATTATGCCTCTTACTGCCAGGTGAAGAAACACCCCACACAAAAAAGACGCTTTTCCCAAACCGTGCAGCTCCTTTGTAAATATTTGAGCTTCATGTCTGAAGAGAAAACATGAGCAGTATCTCAATTTATGTAACACCAAGATTTTTGAAAAAAGCCTTTAAAAATGACCTTTAACATCTGCTTACCCGCTCGGTATAAAGTCGGTGAAGCTAAAGATGCGGGCAGGAAATCTTGTGATGACTCAGAGTAAGATGAATGTTGATAGCTATTGAATCAGCCTGCCATGAATAATTGAAGTGACAAACAGGCCAGAGTGCTTGAAGGCAACAACTCTCAGTCACATCTCAAGTTCAAGTATGAGAGTTTAATAACCAGCGAGATTTCTGTTCCTTTACTCTCAGGTCATAACTCAAGGCCCCTATCCCCGGCTTTTATTCATCCCTCATCACCAACCACAGAATGAGGTCAGTTTTATTGAAAGTTTCCTCGAGCCCTTTCCTGTTGTCCGCCTCTGCTTATGTAAACCAGACAGCCCCAGCTGAGCGGACACGGCGCCTCGAACGAGAATAGGGCCTTGATTCCATTCTCGGGAGCTTCTCATCAGCTCCTGCTGTCCAAGAATTTGTAATCTACTTCTAGTCGGATCAAATCAAAGACATTGTTGTGTCTCACAAAGATATCTTTACATGTGATTGCAAGTCTGACTTTGCTGCTCTTACTTGCTGCTTTGTGTTGTTTCCATGTTATTTCCTGTAAATCACTATAACTTCTTGGAACTGATCAATTTATCTTTTTTTAGCACAGCAGTTCCCCAGCTCTGGCTTTTACTGCTGGGGGGGAGGGGGTTACCTTCATATCCTGCTGCTCAGTCCTACAAAACCATGTCTATCATGAGAAAGCGAAAGAAACCACAAAAGGAAGGAAGCGGGACGTCAGTTGCCAGATCGTCTGCACGTGTGGTAGCACACAACCTGCATTCAATTGTTCTGCAGTTGGAAAGAAGCAGTCAAAGCAAAAACACAGTAAAACTGGGCTACCAGATTGCTTCTTTGATTTTTTTTTTTTAAGAAAAAGAAAACACCATGGAAGTGGGAGGAAATGGCCATTGTGTGGCTGAAAAAACAATTCCCACATCGGGACGAGAAAGAATTACAGCACAGCGCCAGTCTGAGCCCGACGGTAAACACAGCGCAGTCCATGTCAAACTGGTGGGAGTCCCATATGAATAATTAACCCAGCACAAGTGGGTAGTGCTAAGTCTAAGTAAAGTTCATCGCAGGAAAGGGGGAAAACAAAGCTGTGTAAGTTGCAGCTCTGTGGATCGATGATTAGTAATGAATGCAGTGTAGTTAATTTTAGAGTTACAAGGGCTTTTGGAGTTTCATTATACTCTCTAATTCACATGGAAATGCCTCTCATAAACATGATTCAGGTGAGTGGGCAGAGAGAGTGGCCTGACAAACAAAACCCCACAGCACTCTGTTCCTGTCTATGGCAGATAGATGATTTTACAGGCAAGGAAATACATTCATACTCTTACAGTAAGCCGTTAAAATGGCTCTTGTGCATGTCATTATTGAAATGAGATGCCCAGTATGGCACTGCTAATCAAAAGCTGGAGTAATCTTAATAATCTGTTTCACTATCATATCTTAGAAGCACACTCTTTACCCCAGCAGCCACTCTCAATCCCATTCTTTAATGGTTAAGAAGAATCCTAACTTCTGGCAAGCCTTTCCATGTAAGAGTTGCTGGCAATCTAATAAAACCCCCTGAGGTAAGATTCAAACTCTAAATAGTTCAGAGCATAACCTGAAATTGTCAAATGTCCTCAAAGAATCCATATTTACACTACACAGTGTTTGTCCCACATGGATAACAATCTCGCCGTTGCTCGAGGCCACATCTAAAATACACTCCCACTTCCTGTAGGCTTGTCAGATATGATCTGATCTCCTCATAAGCACTCTCTTTTAAAGCTCAGACATATTTGCGTGTGGGAAGAAGTTGTTTTTTTTTCCTGTAGATAACAACATTTTGTAAACACAGGGTGGGTTTGATTGGAGCTCTGGCTTGTCCCCAGCTTCTGCAACCTTGCCAGGTTTGCCAGAAGGATGTGGGCTTTCCTCCAACCCTGCAAAGGAAACACGACGGACTCATCGGCCAAAATGCAACACGAATGAGTCAACATGTCAAATCAAAAATCTTGCACTGATTTTACAGATTTAAAAAAAAAAAAGAAAAAAAAAGATATTTATAAAACACAAAAAATGAAAGAAATCTTTGAAAGTGATCACACCTCCTCTAGTATGGCTGCATATCACACTGATGGCTCTTTTCCAGAGTCTTTTGAATTTGATCAGTTTTCAGTTTTACTAGGACACTCGACTCAGTTTGGTTCTCATTAACCTGAAGATGAGCTTAATTATAAGCACTGTGTGAACTTCTGGACCTGTAACACTACAAAAGGTGACTGTTTTGCTTGCATCACGCAGTCAGTTTGACATTATCTTGCATATTAGCAGCTGACAGTAAAGTAATGCGTGATGTAGCATTGCAGCGTGTCAACCAAGGCACTGAAGAAGACCAAGAGCTAGTAAAACTTTTCAGACATTTTCAAATCGATTGCATTTTGCAAGAAAACCCCACAGGGCAGCATCAAATTCGCACCAGCTGCAGAGTACACAACTCAACTCACAACTAGCTTTTTCTTAGCTGTGTGGTTTTCATTACATACACTACTTTAATAGCGCATGATACAGTTTATGTAGAGACCAGTAAATCAAACTGAACGTAATATATGAAGTACGTGTAATTCAATTTTAGCTTTGTCACATATGATGAAAAATGTGAGTTAATAATCCCAATTACACAACTCCACTGGCGGCTGCTTTAACACTGTGTGTGTGTGTTTGTAGGTGCTAAAAGAAAAATATGACTGATTATCATAAATATGCAACACATAAACATACACGATTCGTATTTCATCACCGTGGCAGACCACAGAGAATTGAGGAAATGCTAATGTGTTCGGCAGCTTTCCCACTCAGTACGGGTGCTGATGATTATCCAGCTTTGAGTCCAGTGGGACCTTTACCTGCACGAAAATGACTACAGCAGTATCGTCACGCAAATATCACCAGAGGAAAAAGTAACTCATCTACTGACTACCCGTGATCACTGGTTTCCTCTGAAGCTCAGACAGGGGAGGGAAAAAACAAGATGTCTGGCATTTCAAACAACCTCACAGCCTGTTGTAATTTCCGTTGCAGCCTCTGTATGTGAACACACTGCAAAGTGTTTCAGCCATTGTTGTGGGTGCATAAGTCGAGAGACTTATGCACCCACCCCCAGTTTATTTTCTATATTTTTAAATACTGTTTCCCAATAGAAATAAAACTGTACCTTATTTAACTGCACCTTTGCCCCAAGTTTAATAAATGATGTAGCTCAAGGAGAGGGAAGGAGAGAAAAATATGGATGTGAAACATTTTTAGCCTGTGGGTAAACTTCAAGAAAAAAAAAAAAAAAGTCTTATCTTCAGTAAGCAGAGGTGTAAACAAAGCAAAAATGTCCAGCGCAGTTGGAACTCATCTTGACACAGCCTAACAAAGCAGATGTTTAAGAAGTTTCAGGGAGCTGCTGCTTGGAGGAAAATATTTAGATCAAAACTGGCAGCTTTAACTGTGTGGGTAGCCTGCACTTTCCTGCACGCAACCACAAACCAAAAAGCAGCAGATGAACAGGTATGACTGTGGCTCTTCCAACTGCGAGCTGGGATTGAATTGTTTGGGGTGTAGCTGCTCTCCAATTGCCAAGCGCAGTGCAAAAAACAAGGCCGGTGTTCAGGATGCAGGATATAGAGCGGCCTCTCTTGAGGCTGGTGGTTTGAAACTATCGATTAGCACTGTACCAACGCTCTCAGAAAACATTTAAAGGCCAACCGTTCGCTAAAAAGAAAACCCTTTACTCTTCAAATATATATATTTATTTCCATAATCCTTCATACAAACATCTTTCTGCTTCAAAAAATAAACTGTTGTAACAGGTGAATTAATAAAAGTGCCCAGTCATAGCTGTCAACAGTGTCCACAAAGTAGTCCAAGAGAAGGTAAAGCTGTGTGATGATTGGATATAAAGCAACAGAAGGCAATCCACCAGCTTGAAACACCATAACGTTGAGTAGCCGTCTCTCTCTTCCACTCTGTGGGTTGGTCTCCAACACCTGAGTTGTACAGGAGCAAGCAGCTTGAGCACTCTTGTCAGTCAGCACTAAAAGGACAGTTTTTTGCTCCTCTCTGCAAAGCATTGCTGGATTAGAAAAATAATTACGGGCAGTTAAATTCTAACTTCATTCCCGACTGATTAGACTGCAGGTGAAGCTCCAATGCAAATTGTATCCGCCATAACAGGTTGCTTAACCTGGGGTAGCGACTGTGAAATCTCATTTTCTTATAAAAGGAGGGAGGGATATCTGCCACTGGGGTGTGTTCATTTTTATTTGTTTTCAATGCAAATTAAGGTATGGAAATGTCGCTTTAACCCCGCTGATCATTGTTAAAGCATTTTAGTTGGAAGTCACAAATTCCTCTTACAGTGGGTGAAAAATATTTTCATGATGCACCATAAACTCCCTCTGAATATGCACATTTGTTGGCACAGTGTACACGTTTACGTGACCTCATGGGCTAAGCGCTTAAATGGAGCATGGAACATCACCGTGGAACCTCAAATCCTCTCCAGATGACCAGAGCATCCAGTGTCAGTTAACAAAATTCTCCTCTTTGATTTCATGTGTTGTATTCAAATGGTTGGCCAGCTCTTGCATCACGGCACCTTTACCAATCTGATCGTTCCTCCTCTTTTCCATGATCACGTCTTCCAGGCTTTGAAATTCCAGGACGTGACTTTTCTTCTCTGAAAACAGCAGTTTTAACCTATACGGCTGCTTCCCAATCCTGATCTCCCCTCCGATTTTAAATTCCCGTTTGCCAAAGCGACACCAGGCTGCAAAACACTCAGAATTTCTCCAGTACAGCTCCCTGTCTCTTGACCCAACGTGGTCCAGCGCGTTGCGCACAATCACCTCTGGCGGGAGCGCGCGGTACCTGTAGAGGCTGTTCACTATCCGGCCTTGTTTGCCCTGGCTCACGTCGGTGAGAAAGTTGTTCTTGATTTCAGCCCGGTGCAAATGAACCACCTGAAAGTCCCCCACGTAAACAGCCCAGTGTGGATATTGTCCAGTGGCCACGAACTCCAGCAGGTCTCCTGGTCTGCACTTGTTCAGAAGACTTTCCGCGGAGTGAGTCGCGGCTCCGGTTTTTCTTTCGAAGACGCACTCCTCTCGATAATAGATCGCGCACTCCAGCTCGTCCCGGGGGTCAAAGGGCTTCTCTTCATGGTTTACCTGGTGTTTGTCCGCTGGAAAGTGATCAAAATTGTCGTCCTGGTCGTCGTCGTCGTCGTTGGAAAAAATATAAGACACGCCAATCCGCGGTCCGTCGTCTTCCGGGTCGAACCCATTTGGGTCCGACGTTGGCACCTCCGCGTAATTTAGATGCGTTAGTTTCTCCACCTGATTCCCCATAAAGGTGAACGGTCAGTGGAAGCCGGTTTGAGCCTGACACAGAAACAGGATCCACCTGTTCTTGGCGTCCCCGGGAACTACACGTAAAAACACAAAGGTCGCAGGGACTAACTAAATCCAAAGCGGCGAAGAAGGGCACCAATAATCCATGTCCAGCAGATTTTCTCCAATTGAACACCAACTGCGTCGATCTATGTGGAAACACACAAGACGGATGTGTTTAAAAAGGGGTTGAATTTAGAGGCTATTAAAGGCATTTCTTCAAGTCAAACTGTGACGCTTAGTCCTAACAGGTGTGACCTGACTCACCTGTTGGCTCACAGTTTCCACGTAACAATCCCAACACAACTATTCTTATTACTGCAGTTTTTACTTTTCCTATCACCTACATTGCTCCTGTCGCGTCAGCCTGTCTCAGTTGTAGCTACTCTACACTTACTGATTTTCTTCTTCTTTTTTTAATGTAAGCTCGCGGGGCAGCAGACACTCACCTGCAGGTCAGCTTCAGTCAGCAGCTGCTGTCTCATCAGTAAAATAATGAGTAGTTTAGAGTGCGCTGGCACCTGCTCTCCTTCCTGTATGGTAAGCTGTTGCGCTGTGCTTTGCTCTGCTGTACAGACTGAAGCATGAACCACTGTGGGCTGTTTCTTTTCTTTTTTCTTTTTTCTTCTTCTTCTTTGCAGCGAAACTCGCCCAGGATCCAACGACTGCTGGGAGGTGTTGTCATTTAAAGCGACAGTACGCCTTTTATGCCTCCTTGCGTGTTCAGTCAAAATCAGCAGAACATTAAAAATGGAGACGTTAATATTTTAAACTGACGCCGGGATCCCAAAAGCTCTGAAATTTGATAAATGTCGATAATAAAGGCCATAACTATGTTAACAATGTGAATGACGAGAGGGGATTACGCAATAAGTCTTAAGTGTATGTCCACTAGCAGGTCCTTAAAATTGAATTATATATTATTATACTTGAGGGTAAGAAAAAGTTATGGCGCTAGATTTTTTTTGTAGTGGAGTTTTAAATCACAACAAAAGTAACAAAACAGGAAATAACACAAAAGTGTCATCAAAAATTCCCATTTAGTGGGAACTTCATGGGAACTGACAGTTTTTCATCCCTACAGACAACTTTGACTTGTTTAACTCAGACATGCTGCAAAACCAAGGTGACGCATTCATATTTTATTAACAGGTTTCTATTTAAATTCAGGTTGTGTCATTGTAGAAAAGCAAAAGCTAACATTATGCAGTCACAGCCAAATGAATTTTATAGAATTGGATGGGGGTTTTTTTATGTGTTTACTCAGAGGACAAAAACAAAACACTGGACTTTGACATCTCACCTGCCAATCTTTTTTTGAGCTCAGAGAGGCTTGGATGTCGAAAAAGTGAAATGCACTTCACTTCACCAAGATCCAGTTTCCAAGTAACAGCACAGGAATCCTAATAAAGGAGCACCATTCAGGGAGGATTTACATAAACACGGGAGCCACACAATTGTTTAGGTTTTTCTTCTGGTCCCAGTAGTCTTCAGCAGCCTAATGCTGTACAGAAATTGTTTCACTTTAGAGAAGGTGGTGGGTGGGTCATGTGGGTAACCTTAGAGAATGTTGTTTTCTTGCCAAGCCTGTGTGTCAACAGCGCACAGAACCAGGCCACTCCTGGACTTGGGAAGGAAAACAAGAAACTTGTGTCAGAGGAGAATTTTAAAATGCGAGTCTCATTGGAGGCCCGTTGTTCTCTGCCCTGTCTTTCCAATCAGCTCAAGCGCTGCTCGGGCCAACACTCGTGCGCCAAGAAGTGATAATATGTTCACTTCCTGCCAAAAGGTAAAAATCCTGCTTGGACAGGCCTTATATCCAGGCTTACAGCGTTTCAGCCATCCATTACACCTACTTCCTGGAGCTTTTTGAGGCCAGAGATGAATGTGAATTCCAGATCAAACAAGAAGCAGAAATAAGAAAGCATCTGTGAGAAATTGTTTATTTTTCTCAGCACTGTGTGTCCATACGGTTATTGTGATTCCCGAGGATATTTATGCTTCTACATCCTCACAAAGGGAACGGCTCGATGGCTCCTTCCTGTGATGTGGTGAACGCTGAATTGTGTTCATGTGTGCACTTTGCTCAAAGTAAACTGCGTTCTGTGTGTGTGTGTGTGTGTGTGTGTGTGTGGGGGGGGGGGGGGGGGGGAATTACCAGTGACTTCACATGTTGTGTAGTAAACAAGATTAGATTTGCAGAATGGCAATTCAAAATGAAGTAGAGTGGAGAAATGAATGAGTCAACACTAGCCAGTCATTTATTGCCAGTTAATAGCTTCACTGGTGAAATGTTCTTAGTGCTGTTTGACGCACTCACTGTAGAGAGAGGGCAATTACAGATATTTTTTTTAATTCCTGATGCAAGGCTATTAAAAGATTAGCTTCACCTAGTTTCATCTCAACGCAGCCTTTGTTTGTTTCTTCTTTTGAAACAAAGACCCTTCACAAGGAGCGAGAGCAGGCTTAATCACATAAGTGCATTCCCACAGATGTAAAAGAACTGTTTGCTCATTCACTGAGCCCATTTTTGAAGGATTTTATTTTATCTAAAGTAAAAGATCATCCTTTCTCGGATCTACATGCCACGTTGGCCAGTAACCCTAGATGTAGGTGAAGCTGAGAAATTACGAGATTCTCAAAACCCCGAAGCACCTTTCTGCACTGACTTTAAGCAAACACTGCCCTCTCGTGGTTCAGTAGATTTACTGCATCAGTTAGACTCTTGAACTAGCCACCACAGACTGTGAAAATACTAAATATGTAATTATCTTACTATTTATTTACACTCAATGAAAGTTCTCCAGATGAAATACTATAACATATCATCCAGATTCAACAGAGCAGCAAAAAACTACAACATACAAATCTGAGGGGTTTTTTTTTTTAAAAAAATGTAATTTTATATAAAAGCACAGATGGCAATATAAACATTCTAGATTCTCAGTGTACAAAATCGTTACAGGAAAATGTATTTCTTTAACTATTGATTACTTCCATAGAAATGTTCATTATTAAGTCCGGTTGTTCTGCCTCTTGTAGCTCTGGATCCTTCTCCTCAGCATCTGGTCAGGAATGAGGTCAGAATCTTTCACATCTGTATTTCCACAGCCCACCACGGGACAGCTACGGAGCAGAGACACACAGAGAACCTTAACTTGCTTCAGACATTTAAACACACACAAACAGTTGCAGAAAAGTTAAAAAAAAAAGCTTTCTGTGCATCAGTTTCATATTAGTTTTGCCCCGTTTATCGCTGAGTAACTGTTAAGTTGTTACACATCTGCTTAAACTTGCTTTATTATTTCCTGTGCCAGTGCTCGCAGTTTGATTCTGATTGCCTATCAGCAGCCGGACTTCCATCTTTTGTGTTCTTATTATAATGTTTGCATTCTACACTGAGGAGTCCCCTGACATTACACATGCTGTGATAAACTGGATGACTTGAACGGTGGGAACGTCGAGGCTGCTAAAGCATGGGGAAAGTGATGTCTGATGAAATGCCATTTCCTGCAGGTACAGCACCATTTCTTCAAGCATAAACCTAATCTCAACAAGGAAAACATACTGCTGCAGTAATTGAGTGCAGTGACCACAGTCAGGACCCAAGACAATAGGCAAGTTTATTTTTCAGCAACACTGCTGCTGGGATTTTATCAGTGTTCCTGCAGGATCAGCCACATTTAATTTGACTCCAACATCAAAGCAGCATAATAAAGGCAATGTAAATTAAGGCAGCCTGCTGGTCCCACACCAGCCTGCAGTGTTATTTACTGCTAGAAAACCTGACTCCACTTTCTAACGGTCCTCAGAGATGCAGTGTCTTACCGGCATTTCTTTTTCTGGCTGCGTCTTGTTTTGATCAGGCTTAGGATTGCTGCTTCATCATAGTGGTGGTTACACTTCTTGTTCTTTACCGGGTTCACCATTTCCACCTTGAACAGAGGCACAAAAGAATACGTTTCAAGTTACCTGTGTTTTGTTGAAAAAGCAGTTTGAACAAGCAAGCAAGCAAGATCAGAATGATGCATTTTGCAGGAACATCATCTTACAGTCAGGATTTTGGTTTTGGTTTTTTTCTGTGTAGACACATTTTGGCACCCACCTAAGATGTTTTAGCCTGAGCCAAATTAAAAACACCAATATTGTAATAATCCTGGGACTGGTGTGAAATTTTGTCATAATTAGCCCCAAATTTTTTGGATTGTGACCATGCAAACTCTAATGACCTCACCCTTTAGTCCAAATGAATGTCTGTGCCTAATCTGAAGGAATACCCCGACACGTAGATGGGCACAATGAAAACATAACACCTCTGGGGCAAAGACAGAGGCATGAAAACACACTGGATTAATCTACAAAACTAATCAGTAATCTACCTGTGTGAGCGGGCAGGTGAAGTTGACTTGACTCTGTGTCACAGCGATGTCCTCATCGAGCTCCTCCATGCTCTCTGCTGACTCCTGGTTAGCTAAAAACAAACAATGCACATGCGGTTTGCTTCCATTTGTCCACTCAGAGTAAAAATGACTCAACTTGATGGCACGTACCACCATCCACCAACATTTACTGCACACACAAAACTTTATACACACCACTCCCAAACAAACATAAAACAAACTCATCTTTTTTTTTTTTTAGTCTGCACATAAATTTCATATCTACAGTTGTTGTCCTGGCACATCTACAACTACTGAAGAACTCAAAGGCTAACTTGAGCCCAAAGTATTAAACAGTGCTCTCTATATGTGGCCTTTGTAAACTCCTCCATAGGATTATGCTATTCAACATATTAACATTTCAGCCTTTGAGCAAGCAGAACTGAATCCTCAAAATGTATCCCTTAACAGGAACATGAAGTAATACTAATTCAGTGAATAATAATGGGCTAAGCCCTCACAGAATACACTGCAATGATCACCTCGGCTCGCAAAGTTCATGCTTCAAAGTGGGTTATCACATTTGGCTCTTTTTTCAGACATTTTCATTTTGAGTCAGCTCGTGAAAATAACATTATACTTAGCATAATGTACCCTATGATGTCTACAGAGACTCACAAAAGCATGGCACTATATGAGGCCGGCATAGCTGTAATTAGTAAGAGTTAAAAAGCAGAAAATAACAGCCACAGGGTGACAGGGAAACAATCATTCAACAGTAAACAAAGGAAGCTGCGTGTTTTAAAATAAAGCTAATTATCCTAAAAAAGAAAGGCACATCCCAAGATCTCTCTGCTCAGCAAGAAGTCCTCAGATAGCACTGCTATTATCAAAGTCCATTAGAAGTCCTGAATGCACTGCGGTGAGTCCAATTCAAGTAAATCTCTCCCGTCTCTCCACAGGCCTTACCTTGTTTGAAAGAGTTTTTGACACTTTCCTTGAAAGCCATTACTTTCTGGTGAGTGTGCAGGTCAGCGTCAGAGAGTTGGGCTATTCTCTCTGTGAACTGCTCCTTCACTTTGGCAGACAGGCTGAACATGGCCTCCGGCTGCTGAGTGGCAACCTACAGTGATTGAAATGTGTTATATAATTTGCAATAATCTACATTTTGTATTTAATTCAGAAATGCTTCACAAATGCCCGAGGTTTGCGTCTTCTTCTGAACATAGTGTTAAGAGTTTTCCACGTCATCGGCTACGTCACCATGGTGACATATGCTGCACTCTGCACAAGATTATGTTCAGCCATTCCTGACGATGTGATCTAACCTGCTGAGCTGTATGTTAGTAATGGCAGAATCAGATGCAGCTGAACAATCTGCGTGTGTTGTGATCCCATGGGACACTTTCTGCTCTATTCCCCATTATCACTGAAAATATTTAAGTGCTGAAAAAATGTTGCTAAACTGACTTTTATGTTGACTTCATTATGAGTCATTATGTTTATTACTGTGTCACATTTAAGAGCTCTAACGTGCAGCTCTCACTTTATGCAGAAAAGGCAGCATTAACAATGCACTGATTATTTAATGACAATAATTTTTCAGCATTCCACTTCTTGCCTTATTTCCCGCACAAGTGTTGCTTTTTGCTGTATTTTTAAAATTCTTGTTAGCATTTCAATGACATGTTCCTCTTGAGTCAAGTAGGCATCACCTGATGGGTCTACACTATGCAGAAGAACAGTCAAATGGTCAAATCAAAACTTTCCCTACAATGAACAGGGTTTAAGCACACTGTTGTAATATCCGTTATCTCTGTCACCTAATGCAAGGAAACCTTCAGGCTGCTCTCACCTCAGCTGTGACTTGTTGCACCACATCAACAAAGTAGTTAATCTCCCTGTCCAGCTTGGCACACTCCAGAATCATGGCCTCCATCTCTTTGATGCCCGGGTTCATCTCGTCATCTTTAACAAAAGTGCACACCAAAGAAGTATTCACTTAAACAGTCACACCATAACACACACACATACACACGCACACAAACAGCTAGCAGCTCTTTGGGAATCACCTTGTTTGTGCAAAAATCCTATGTAATGTCTGTCCAATTGTGTTATCTTTGGCATTCTTCATAGATTCAACTAAAAAAAAATTGTTACTAGAAGCCTGTCGCAAAAACACAAAGTGCCTAATGATACAACTTGAAATGAGTTCTTTGCTAAGTTATTTAATATATGTAGACATGCCACTGGGTTCCTTGAGGTAGGTGCCTTCTTTTTTAATATTTAAGTGATTCATAGGCCATTATTCAATGGCTTAACAAAGAATGAGAAACACTCTTTAAAAAAATGGTCAATAAAAAAAGCAGTCAATGTCCAAGGAAAATCCTTGCAACATTTCCAGAAAGCCCAAAGAACTGCTGCACAGGACTATTTTGAAAAGATTACAAGGCCTGGCTCCTTTTTAGCCAATGATGGGTAGCGCAAGTTTTTTGCATAGTACTTTAAATGTACGCTCCAAAATTAGTTATAAACCTTAAAAACAAATCTAAAGCACACAAAAACATTATTTGTAAACGTTAAAATATATCTGGTAAGCGAATAATTAATGTAGAGATTATAGATGGAGTTGGTGAGCTTTATACTGAGAAAATCTTTAATATTTACCCTGAGCTTCCGCCAGGTCCATAGCCACGTCTGTCACAATGTCCATACCTGTCCCGATATCAGCCTGACAGGATTTCAGACTCGACAGAGTTCCGTGAACAGCGCTCAGAGACATTGTGAAAGCTACCTTTATTACTTTGGGACTACAAACCTGAGCTAAATTTAACGTGCTTTTAACGTTAATGTTAGCCTAGCTTGCTATCAGGTATCTAGTTCTACCGGAAAAATAACCGACACCTACATGAACGTCAAGTACAATCTGTTTCAGTAATGCTTTTAGTATAAAAATAACAAGCGAAACGTAAATAAACTATAGAAACTGTGGATGCTATACAAACGCACACAAATCACCCGCTGAAACGGAGCCACAACAGAAGCTAACTTCTAACTTCCTGGTATGGTTTTTCAAGGTAAAAGCTTTAACAAAATATGTTTAAACGGAAGGAATTACAAAACTGCTTTTTTAAATAGAAAGAATCGTATTTATTAATCCATTTCATTTATAAATGGCACAGAATCTTAGTACATAAAGTTGTAAGAGTGATTTATTTGCATTTTAATGTTCTTTTAATTTACAATCTGTAAGTGCAAGACACTGATAGTTAGCACAATGAAATGTAAGTAAACAAATCAAAAGGCCCCACATTTGACATATCACTGTAGAATAGGCACAGTGAATAATAATAAAATAGTATTAATACCTGTGGTCATGCTTGCTGGAGCACTTAAACCTAACAAATCAGTTGTTAATTATTAGTAACACCTGTGCAGTCACTACATTGAGACAAAATGTCTGCAGTGGAAAAACATTCAGCAAAAAACCCGAATGTTTAAATCAAAATCTTCATCCATATCTTCACAGTATTGTTCTGAACTCATCAAAAATATAACTGGGCACATGAGCTTCCGCCACCTTAAAAACACAGAAAACACAAGGAAACACAGGCTGTTATTGTTACACAAATATAGTGGAGTACAGATGCAAAAAATAGTATTTTAAAATCTTTTCCCATAGCTGATGGGTATTAAATCTGGCTGTCCAATAATAATGCTCCTAAGCATATTGATGTTTCAACATTTCAGCTCTACTACTACCCCTGGGTACTGTCAACTTTGTCAACTCTTATCATTTACAACCTCTTAAAATATTTTCTAACACTAATACAAATAATATAGGGAAAGTTGCACCTACCTTACGTGACAGTTTTGTGTACTTCACGTAGTCTTCAAGGAACATCAGAGCTCCCACCACATCAGAAGGCATGTCAGGGATTTTCTGACTATAACAGGATCAAACGGAAGCTTTAATATGATTTCATGAGGCTATAACCAGATACATTTTATGTCCGGTAACACGATCCACAATCATCACCAAGGAAACCTACCACACAGAATATTTGATTTCGAATCTTATTTTAGAAATCTTTCTGAAGTTGTGAAGTCTGTTTTGCTACCTTGTGCACTGCTCCATGATTGAGCGGATGAATTGACCAATGAGAGCCAGGAACTGTTGTGTGTATCTGGAGTGGAACTGCTTTAGCAGGGTGAGCAAGCCGAGCACCAGTGGAGGCCAGTCGACCGGGTCTGTTGCTTTCCTGCAGGTCATTCCTCCCATAACACAAAACATCAAATTAAGACCACATTCAGAGACATTCAGGGACTGCGCGTTAGCAGAAAAATGTGGGGAAAACAAATCCATAAGATTTAATGCCGCTTTCTGAAAAATAATAGTCTGCTGCAACTGAACTAAGTGAAGAGGCGGCAAGGACTGACCCATTGTACTCAAAACTGTGTAACCTGATCTCTTATCAACTTCAAACAGGTTACAGTGAACTAATGGGGGAAAAAATCACCTTGGTTTTTGTTGTACTGAAGTTTAGGCAGCTGAGCAATAATAAAGAGGAAGTTGATGACGGGGAAGTACGGGAGGCGCTTTGTAGTGATGTAGATCTGCGTGAAGCATAAGCAGAACAAAAAGAGTCTGAACACGAACATCTGCTAATGTATAGCCAAAGAAAGCAAAAAAACAGTTTGCATTTGTGGTCGTCATTGAAAAGACTCATTTCGATTCAGGTGAAATCAGAACAAGGCTAACTGATTATGTGGGAAGAGATGCCCCTTCTCTTCAAACCTTGTTGAGAGGATTGTGAATGCCAGCAGCCTCCAGGTAGGCAGTGATATCGTACAAAAGAGTGTTGTCCTCTTTAGGATAAGGCAGGGATGGGTCCTGGTAATGGGCCTCAATGTCTGCCAGCAAAGACCTGGCAAGAACATAATCAGAGTGAGCATAAAAGAACAGTGTGAGACTAAAACAGACATGATGCAATTAGCAGGAGCATCCATCACAAAAGTCATTAACACAGAGTAGCACTTGGGGGGTAAGTAATGGAAACATAAAAACAACAATTCAGTGGCATTATGGTAAGAATATACAGACTTGTTGAGGTTTTCCAGTGCAGCCGCCAGGTGTTTGGAGTCAAACTTGCAGGAGTAGTTAAGCTCATTAGCGATCTGCTGTCTGAGAATCTGCATCTGACCAACCTTCAATAAACATATGCATTCAAACTTATTTTAATCTCTTCATCAGAAAATTGTGACAAAAAAGACCAAAAAAATGGGATTTTTTTTTACTTTTATTTTCTATTCACTAACATGAGAACATGGAGCAGTACCTTCATGATGGCTTCCAGATATGTACCCCAGATCTTCTGGGATTTGGCCACAGCACTGCTGTAGACTTTGCTGGCATTTGCTACAGCAACAAAAACAATAATGAGATCTGTACAAGAAAAGGTAGGTTATAGATTCTCTAAGTGAATACCTACCCACAATGCCTTGGACTGGACTGACGGCACCTTGCAATGTTCTGAAGACCTCCACCACAGCTTTGTCCTTCAGGATGGTCTTCTGAAGTATTGTCAGGAAGTTCTGATGAGACAAACACACACATCACTACAATCTGGGAGCCATACTACATGCACTAAAGGTATTACCAAGATTGACATGATTTCAGGGTTTGATCTTTGTTGACCTGAATGGCATCTTTTTTGGGGGGGGTGGGTGGGGGGGATACTGAGGTAAATATTGGGGTAAATACCTGAAGTTCCCTGACAATCATGAAGCAGAGCAGGCGGTCCAGTCCGTTAAGGCCAAATGTACCCAGGGTGTTCTGGATCTCAGAAAACAATCTGTTGTTAGTCACCTCCTGGTGGCTCTTCAGGTCATACCAGGTATTCATCTGGTCAATGTAACATGTCACCCTATAGAAAGAATCAGTGTATTCCACCATCAATAAACTGCATAACCAAAGATTTTTTTCTCCTCCATCCTCAGATATAAACACAGTTATTCTGCTAATTTCACTAACTCTTATTTCACTTCCACTGTTATGTCTGAGGAGACATACTTGGGATCAGTGATTCGGAGGATTTCTCTGCAGAGACGACCGATGAAGGTGGCAGACTCGTCCACAGAGGGAAACTTGGGAATAGGAATGTGGGTGGACTGGTGCACGCTCTGCCAGTCCTGGATCTGAAGAGAAGCAAGAAACAAGCCAATCAGCCAACTGCTATTACTGAGAAACAGCCAAACAACTAGAACGCGCCCCTGACTGATAGATAAGAAAATCTATCAGTCAGGGACAAACTGCTCTCAGTGCACTACTCAGGGAAAAGGAGAAAGCGTGTGAAGTTCGACCTTGGTTCTGAGAAAACTGTTGCACTCCTGTTCCACATTATAGTTGACGATGCGGGACACTTCCTCCTGCCAGATTTTAAGGCCATAAATGCTGACGTAGTCCTGGATGTATTCAAACGACCTGTAGAAGCCATCCATGGTGGCGCCCATCTCCTTTAACTTGGGCATCAGTTCACTGGGCTGAAAGAGTTGAGTATTTTTTCTCTATTATTTTATTTTACTGCTGTTAATCCTTCAATATCATTGGGAAACTTAACATGGAAACTGGTCAACATAGAGCAAATATATCACAAACTTTATCTGATGATTAATAATCCATAACATACAACAGGTGTAGCGTCTCACCTTTGCCTTTGGATTGAATATTAAGCCTTTGTGCAGTGCATAAGCCACCCTCTTCACCAGCTCCTTCCTGATGCCATCCTCCAGAAGCTGCTTAGGATCCACCTTAAACATCACAGTGTGTTAATAAAGCAAACCTGTGCTGCACCAAATCCCTCAGCAAGATTGTATTAATCTTCTGAAAGACAGAAATCTTTGTTCTCAAAGTTCAGAAAGCTTAATCACTGCATTTACCTTGATGATCCCAACGAGAGTAGTCTTCATCATTAAAATGCCCTCAGTGAAAATAGATATGTCATGAGTTAGTTTTGCCACCTGCAAAGACACAGAGCAGAACGATGTTTAGGCATGCAAAAATATAATATATATGAATAATATTGATATCAACCGTTGATATAAAAGCCAATGTTTTGTTTCATTTTCAGTCTAAAAATCAAAAAAAGTCTCACTCTACAATGATCTTATTTTAATTTCAAGGCACTGGACTGCAATTCCAAATATGACTGAAAAAAAAATTAAAAAGTAACTTCAGTACTTCACACTCTAATTAATCCAATTCAACTAAGTCTGCTGGCACAATCTGTTTCCATATCACGCTTCCTTTTCCAATTTGTATTTCACATCAAAAGCTGTGAGCAGATTGAAAAATGTTAGCATGATTGCCTCCGACTCCCATACAGCTGATGAGGCGAGATCAAAACAGAACAAAATGAGCTCTCTTATCTATTTTTTTTATTATTTTATTTTATACAACATCTGAAGATATTTTTCCCCCCTTTCTTTACGTCAGTGACATTCTGATCAACATTCAAGGGGAAGGAGACAGTTTCATACACATCAGTTTGTCTCACTTCATAGCGAGCCGTCAGTTGGGCGTAGTCCTTTAGCTTGTCCTTATCCAGCCGTGTGGGCACCTCCATAATGTCGTGGATCTGAAGCTTGATTATTTTGGCCAGCGAAGTGAACATGCTCTCTGGGATAATTTGCAGCACCTGGAAGCAAGAAGATTTTAAAAAAACAGACTGTATATTGTATATCCATTAGATCAAGGATCTCGAGTACAGCCAGAAGGAAAAAATCTTGCAGCATAAAGTTATAGCTCAGAAGTTACCACAACGTCAAGGTACAGATGCACTAAGCACTTCTTTTTGGGTACATTTGCCAAACAGATGGTTTTTCAAAAATTCATCATTCCTGCAGCTGCTACAGCACTGATACTGAAAAACAGTTTGCAGCACGCAGAGCTCATTTGTTAAAATTACGAGACTACACACTAGGAGAATATTAGACCAAAACATTTCAAAGCAGAAGCTTTTGTAAGAGGAAAGAGAAGCAGAAAAAAATGACATTATACACTACCTTTCTCACATAGGACACCAACTCTCCAGAGTAGAACTGAGAAACACTCAGCAGGTCAGCACTGTTGGCCTGGTTGATACGCAGCAATGGAAGATCCAATGCAGATGCCAGCTGGTGACACACACACACATAGAAAAAATAATTTTTAAATCACAGGTAACATTCCTCATATTGAGACGATGGTCCACGTGTTACACGCTGAGCAGACTGCAAAAAAGTGACACGAATTTCCGAATTTTTGGGATGCATGCTTGTGTAATGTATACGTTTTAGCGGAAAACTCGTCCTTAAAAAATACACAGAACAAAAAATGAAGTCGACATAAATCATAAGGAAGCTCCTGATGTTTCTAATCAAGAAAAGGAAGAAACTGAGGTTTTGAGGCAAAAAAGTATTAATTTTTAAATTTGTATATTCAGCACCGGTGCGTGTTTAGAGCAACATCACACTCGTTGACAAATGCAGTGGCTTGATTAGTCAGATTTGTTTATTTGGATCTAAAAAATCTGAAAAGTTCAGCTTGATTCGAAAAAATTTATGTTGCAAATTCGTTCAGCAAAGTTACGTGATCGGTGTAAACAGCTGCATAAAGAATAGGCGAGTCCAAAAACGACTGTGTATATGCTGGACGTGTAAATTTGTTCATGAAATGCTACCACAGTGAATCTGCAATACTCATACATTTCGCAAGACATTTATCTGTGATGCATGAAGATATTGGTGCAACTGAAGGGGGAAAGTAGCTCTAATATGCTAAATAATGAGTGCTACTACAATGAGTCAAGAAGCAGTGAATCTGAAAAGTCAAACTGTTTGATAATAACACTGTTTAGCACCGAGTCGACAGTCATACTGCAAGAGGAAGCAGTGGGATGTATTGTAATCGGCATATTTTGTCCCACTCCTAGACATAAATAGACCCTCACCTTCAGAAATGTAGCTCTCAGTTTGGTAACCATGGATGGGTTGACTCTGATGCTCTCCTGCATAATGGATGTAAAGCTGTAAAATAAAGCACAAGTCAGGAAAAAAAGACGAATTCATCAACACAGACAAACCAAAAACACAAGTGAAATAAATCAAAGCCAAAACACTTGCAGTTTTCTGTGGTGGTTTTATAATGGTTTGCAATATAGAAAGGTAAGCAGAATGAGTTGCTGCTGTGTTTTGCAAACCAAGTGAAGTGCACAGTGACTGTGCTCCACTAAGATTCACTAACCTGATGACAAAATTAAGAGATACTGTGTCTATATATGACTAGGGATGGGTACCGATATCCGGTGCCATTATGGCACCGGTTCTGACATAAACGGTAGTAACCAGACCGAAAAGCAGCGCACATTTCGGTGCTTTATTTCGGTGCTTTTTTTTTCCCCGAGATGTCATACACTTTGGATTCTAGCCAATCATTTTACCTTTCCAAGGATAGTAGGCGGGCCCAGGTACGTACGTTCTTTTAGAGCAGAGCTACAGATTAAAAATGCCCAAGGCGAAGCCGTCAAAAGTCTGGCTGTACTTCACAGCAAAAGATGCAAACTCAGCAGCCTGCAACAAGTGCTTTAAGGTGATACTGTGCAAAGGAGGTAACACCTCGAATCTGATGAAACACCTGGCGACGCATAGCGTTCTTCTAAAAGCCGAGAAATGCACCGTATTTGATAGCTTGCTGTGAGACCTCACACCGAGCACATCTACTGCGGGTGTGGTGCCTGTTATCGGACCCGGAGTTAGCAACATCCCCTAAGAACCCGACGAGGAGAGTCCTGGCCCCTAGAACTGCCAGTGTAGCAGAAATGATGACGGATGATGATGGCAGCAGCAGCCGTTCTTCTCTGGGTGAGTAGCTTAATGTTGTTTGTGTGAAATTTACATTGAGTAGGCTAACCACGTTATTAAATTAATGCATGTAAGGTGAACTAGCAAACACCTCGTAGTTACATGTGGCTGTCTTCATGTTGTATCAACAGAAAAGGCTAACTTGGTTATCATTTTGCAGAAAAAAAGAGACTGCTAAAAATAAAAACATAAGAGGTTTTTGGACAAAGTTTGTGTTCTCCATTCTTTAAGCACCGGTTCGAGCATCGGCACCGTTTCAAAAGTACCGGTTTGGCACCGGTATCGGATAAAACCTAAATGATACCCATCCCTATATATGACACTAGGTAAACTAACTACTTTACACTGGCCTTATTTTGTTTATTAAGTAAACAAATAAGTAAATACCTGTCAATAATCTGCCACGCATAGGACAGATCTCCAACTATTTGCATGGTAATAAGGACTTCTTCTTTGATATTGATTGTGCGGATCATCTGGTGCAGGAACTTCCTGGTGTCAGCCAAGAACTGACAAACTTGCAGGTTGGACTCCAGCTGGTGGAACTCCTGGACCTGAGGTCCAAAAGGAGAAGGTTTTATAGGCACAGTCTGACAGCTTTCCTTTCAATATATTTTAAAATAGTAATAATAATTTTGTATTGGTATTGATTACATTTCTTGCAATTATCAGCAGCTTTATATAAACATGTTCCAAGCTTTGCCGCCAAATTCTATTAGTTCCAGTTCAGTATTTTTAATATATGTTGGCAGGACAGAGCAGAAAATGATGGCATTGCAATCCACTGAGGCAACACAATATTCCTATTACATAATCCTCTGTCTTTCTATTTACATGCATTTAATAGCAGTAAAAAAAAAAATCATCTCTTAATTTTTCCACCATTCTGAAACATTGTACTTGGATTTGCTTGTTTTGTATGCATGAAGTTAAGGCAATCAAAACATAGTATTAGCACCATTGTTACCTTACACTGTGCTAATCCAAAAATGTAAAGCCATGCTGAAATATAATTATCATGCTCACCTCTACAAGAGCCTGTATCAGCTGGACCGTCTTCCTCCCAGCAGCCGTGGAGTCCTCATAGTTCAAAGACTCAATCTGCTTTGAGATTTCCCTGAACCAAGCCTGTAAGTTCTCTGCCAAGGACAGTAAAAGTGTGTCATTGAAGCAGATACAAAATGTTACCAAAGTATTTCACAAGTGTCAGTTACGCTCGAGGTAACTATGACAGATGTAAATTTAATCCGCCGCTCCCTGCGTGTGTACCTTTTTTTTCTCTACATTTTTTCCATCTTGTTTCCCTGCCTCAACATTTTCCTCTGAACGCCTTCAAGCTTAAAATCTTTTAAGATTTCATGTCCCAACACTGAAATAATCCAAGCTGCATGGCTCAGGCTCCCATAGTCAGAACTTCTTTTTCACGCTGTGTGTAATTCTTCACCTTATCCAGCCTCACAGTGTAACTCACCATTTTTCTCCACCCTGGTAAGAGGTTTGACACCAGAGAAGACTTCAGCCAGCTCAGTCATTCTCTCTGATCCCTCCTTCTTGTAGCTCTCCCATTTGATCTGCTTCTCTGAAAGCATCTGCTTGAACATCTGGAAGAGGAATAGCGCAGATGCTAAGCTGATGAGGGAGGATTAGTCAGATGAGATGCGTAATTAGAACATTACATTTGTGTCCCCTCCAAATGACACACTGGCTAGCCATATGCTACCTGACAGTAGGCTAACAGGCAACCAGGCGGACACACCTAACGAGGACTACAGCTGGACATATCACTTTGAAATTATAAAGGAACTCATTTTCCATTTTTACTCTTACAAAAAGAGAAAAGATCACTTTAAAGAAATGCTACACTTTTGTCTTTAACATTTTTCACTTTTTTCCCTGTCATCATTTATATTATGTAACACTGATGAAAGACTCTCACCTCTTTGAGTGTGAACTCAAACTGAGCTGTGTCAAGCAGCAGCTGGAAAAGGATCTTAGGGTTGTACTTGGAGTCATTAAGTACTTGGTCTTTGATCTGACGAAGGCGCTTGTTGTTTGGGTCATAGGCTATGAGACAGAGGATGACTGATCACAAATCAAAACACTATTTTCACCAACATCACCCTTATGAATGTTTGGACTTCATTGGACATTTACTCTACGAACAGTGTCATTTCAATACAGGTAAATTAAAATTAAGGATCAGATTTCAGAGTTCATTTCAGATCATTTCTGACTCATCCTTGACTTTACACATTTACAGTCATGTGTAAAATCGTTTTCAGAATACCCCTACTGCTTCCATAGGAGCGAAGTGGCAGCCAGGTGCTGCTAAATCAAATGCACTTGATTAACTCATCATTAGCAAGTGTCAGCACCTCTATAAAAGCTGACGTTTTGGCAATTTTCTGGTCTGGAGCATTCAGGTGTGCGCTAAGAGAATACCACAATCTTCCCAGAAGTGGACGTGCCAGCATCACCCTACAGGTCAGACTGTGGAATGCTCAAAGGAAGTTAAAAATAACTAAACGGTTAGTTTGGTGTGTGTATTTTCAGAATAACTGAAAAAGAAAAGAATCAAGGTGCTGTGATGGCCCAGTGAAGATCCAGACCTTGACCTGATTGAAATGCTGTGGCATTTAAAAGAGACATGCTCTGAACTGAAGCAACACTGTAAAGAAGAGTGGGCCAAAACGTCCTCCACAGTGTCATACAGAAAAAATTACTTCAAGTTGTTAATGTTAAAAGTTTTTTTTACAAGCTGAATTATGGGGTTTACTTTGTTTTTCACAGGACTGTAAATGCAACACAAGTGCTTACACCAATGTAAATGAGGAAAAAAGAAACCGCAGTATCTCACCTGACTCTGCAGAGTGCAACATCAGCCAGCGAATAGCAACATTGCAGTCTCTCAGACAGTTGAGCAGTTTTGGGATGTTGTCCAAGATAATTTCCTCCCTGAGGAAACCTTCCTTTAGCAGCTGCTGCACCTGAGGCCTCAGGCTTTCCATGCTGGCTGCATACCGAGTAGCCTACACGTATGGTGAAAAAAAAACATGGCTCTTGTATACAGTGCACCATCTTTCATTCGGGGTAGTCAATTATTCATACATTCACTCCCACTAGTGGTCATTAGTAAGAATGGCCTGGTCTGCAGGTGAAAGACTAAATGTGGATTATTCAGTTAGCTGCTCCTGCTGTGTGTGTGTGTGTGTGTGTGTGTGTGTGTGTGTGTGTGTGTGTGTGTGTGTGTGTGTGTGTGTGTGTGTGTGTGTGTGTGTGTGTGTGAGAGAGAGAGAGAGAGAGAGAGAGAGAGGACTTTTTAATGACTCTTACAGCGTGCAGCTCTACAGGCATCCCCATATTTTAAATGAGTTTTCTGGGGAAAGTTTATGAATGCCTTCCTGAAATTTGTTTCTGTTTACATTCTGTGCTGTTACAAATTCTGTGGACACTGTCATCACTACCCGCACACAACAAATAAGCACACTGCAGGACTGTAAATGAAAGAATCGGAGGTCTCTCTGACATTGAAGCTAATGTATTTTTTAATACCTGCTCTTTGATGTTAGCAGAGTCCAGGGTGTAGTTGAGCGCAGTCTTGGCAGCTTTGTATGGTTCCCAGGCTTCCACCAGGTTCACTGTGATCCCCATGTAAATACTGATAACCTGCAGAGAGAGAGAGAGAGCATTTACACTTCAGAAAAATGTGCTCAACATAAAAAAACTGAGCCAAAACATGGCACACATTTAAAAATAAATGACATAACATTTTATAAAGATGTTTATATTCAGATCTACTGCAAATGGAAAAGACTTAATAAGTGCCTCACCCAATTATCAGGAAAGTATTTGTCCACTATCTCCCGCATCTTTGCCTGCTGGGTGTGCAGTATGGAGGGGCTGAAGAAGAGGCAGACGTAGAGCATGGCCGCCTGGTTAGCCAGTGCTGTGCTGCGATGTTCTGGTAGAGGATACGCAGAAACCTGGAGGAGAGGAGAAAAACGTCTTAAAAATGTGTAATGAGGGAAACATGGTGGGACAAGATCTATTATTTAGTTTAACCACAAGAGATTTTGGACCAAATGTTTCTCACTTGGTTGTAGATGTCGTCCGAGCGCAGCCTCCCGATGACCATGCTAGTAAAAGTGGCACTGATGGGAACTCTCTGGAAGTAGCTCTCCGGGTAGTTGGCTGGTCGTTTGGCCCCAGGCTGGCTGGAGTAGCCGGTGCTACGTAGGAGCTTACAGATGTCATCCAGGTTGGAGTCACCCGAGGAACGGGCAGCACTGAAGAAAAAAACGTGTTTTTCCAAATAGAAGAATGCATTTTTGGTGCCAGTATAACCCCCAAAAAAGTAATAATATAAAGAAGAATTATTAATAGCCGTGAAATACTACTGGAATGTTATTTATGGGTAAACAGCATCCCTCTGTGTGTAGTGTACACTTTTGTGTCAGCTTAAACTGACATAGGAGTTAACCTTTTGGGGAGTCAAGTAAGTGACTCACCCTCACTGGAAGCAAGCTCACTGGCTAACAGGTGATTGGAGTGCACTGAGCAAGTGAGTCACAAAGAGAGTGTCATGTGGATGTGTGGGGATGTGAGTCACAAGCGCACCTGTATCTATAATAGGAAACAAGCATCCTCTCTCTGACTTCTCCTTCAATTTTTTGGTCAATAACCAGCAGCATGACTCCATACAGGTAGAGAGCTTCACACTGGGAGAAGAGAAAACATGACCAATCAGTTCCTGGAGTGCCGTTTCGTTTCGTTTTGATGTGTTGTTTTGAGGGTTAAGCATGCACATTCATCTGACACGGGCGACTAATTCTAACCAATTCAGGAACAGATATTTAAAGATGTAAGCCTGCATGTAATGCAGACTTGTTTTGTAATGTTACAAAATTAAAATGAATTTGCATTTGTGTTACTTACTAGGAGCTGTTTCCCATCCTCATTTAGAAGCACAGTCTCCAAGGTCTGCTGAATATAAACACCCTCATGTAGGTCATCCAAATATCTTAAGAGAGGGAAAAAATAGCTCATCAACATCTTTAAAAACAGGGCTTTTTAGCATGTGGTTAAACAGAAAACAGTGTTCCTCACGGTCAAGCACTGTGGTTTTAGTTGATTAAGACATGCTGAAATCCCAAACCCATTAAAATAATTCCATCTCATTATACCTGTTAAGATCCACTATGTATTTGTGGACGCTCTCAAAAGCCAGATAGAACCTTGACAGAATCTCGATGTTGTTCTCTCTAAACTCTTCATCCAAGTCCTGAAGCTCCGGTTTGGCTTCCAGCTTTCCTTCATAATACTCAGGACCCTGAAGAGGAAGCAACATTGTGTGACAATGCAAAGCAAATCCAAACGATGCCGAAAGACAGCTGAAACTAAAGCAATAATACTGCTTTTATTATCTTGTGCTCTTTAGGAAGACTTACAGCTGAACGTCAAAACCATTAGGGTGTATGTATTTATCCCAGTCACATCAATAGAATATCTCATTGTGCTGACTACTGCAAAACTGAGTATCCTTTGTGTGTGTAGTTTCCTCAAATACAGACTTGGATAAGCTCTTGCAGCTTTCTCAGTATAAACACAGTAAACTTTACACCACAGACTAATTGGAGATCATTTATGTGAATTTCAGGAGCAGGACTACATCTCATACACTCCCCTTACTAAAAATAAAGTAAGTCAAAATGTAAAGTCAAAGTAAAGTCAAAATAAGTAAAAAAGTAAAGTAAGTCAAATACATGGCTGAATATAAAGTTTTACATACAAAGCTGACAATGTTCACAAATAGTCAATGTGTCCCCCTCCCGACACATGGCATATATCCAAACAATCTCTGGAGTCACTGCAGCCACTACTGTGTGCTACCTACCGGCAACCCTGTGAAACTCCCCTCTTTCTACCAGTACATGTTTTGTTAGCGGTGAACAGCTGCAGAATTAAAATACACTTTACAATCAGATTATCCTTTTTCATACATTTTTTAATCATTCCTGGCCCAAGAGCTAATGCCAATCCGCTGTGAGGCTTTCCCTAATTCATGTTTACTCCACCTACCGCCTACTAGAAATCCTGCCAAATCTCAATGAGGAAGTGGTCCCAGCTAATAAAAGGATCTTTTGAATTCCTGATGTAGTTCATACCTTGAAGTAGCTAAAGTCACAGATAATGTCTCCGTATTTCTGCTGGTCACTTTTGTCCTTGAGTCTAAAAACTGCAGGGATGAAGTCAGAGAGGCGTAGGAGCTCAGCAATGATGGCATTTCCTCTGGAAACTATCCTGAGGATAGCCTGGCCGCACAGGTTGTTGTCTGCCAGGAAGTCCACCATAATAGTGGAATAAGCTTTATTGCAGCAAATACTGTAACTATACCTGAAAGACAAAGGAAAAGTGAAAAAAGTCAACTTAAAACAACACGCAGGCTCTCTGAGGCCTTTCTGAAGCTGCAGGACATTTGTCGCACAGACAACAGAAAGAGCTTATTACAATCTATTGGCATCATTATTACAACAATTGACTGAGACGAGGAGATGTTATTATCATTCATAAGCATCATTTTCTCACATTTCAATCTTGACGTGTCTGCGTTTGTAAAATCTAAAAACTTTTGGGTTTTCCAAGACCAAAAACAGAACCGAGGTTAGTATATGATTGTGTATTACCTGTAACTATTAGTTATCACTGAGCTAACGTTAGCATGTAGCCTACCTGCTAACTACTTTCATTAAATCTTACGCTGAAGATGACATACGAGCGCGTGCAAAGGTCCAAACATCACGTGAGTGATTACCCTTTTACATTTTGACGTCTGAGTCGAAAGTGTACCGTTTAAAAACCCCAACACTGCTGGAGAAAGGTACTTACCTCCTTGCAGCTCCTCTTCCCTGTTTACTTCCTCATGACCAGCCACATGACTTTGCTGCTGGGTGTGTTTGATTCTGTTCACCCACTGCCCCGGAGTCGAGCGGGAACAACTTTGTCAAACGCTTTGACCTCCACTACATGGTGATAGGCTGATGTATTATTGCTTGTTTTATTATCGAAACATACCATGGCATAAACGTTCCTGAATTAATAACATGTAATAAGAAGGGCAGCTAAGATTAACTGAAGCAGACCTGTACTTTGAAGTCAAATCAGGCAGATCCCTTATGTTTGCATATTTCCGCTAGGTGGCGACAGAGATCCACTAAACCCTCAGTTTGTCTGTCTCGCTGCTGCTGCACCACACACTCAGGACCAGACTGTGTGCAGGTTTCTTGCTCCATAGGGATAGGATCTAAACTGAAATTAAATCCACAGGGAAGAAATTCAAAATATGGTTTGCAGTAGACAAATATCACCCCCTAAAAAAAAGTGTTTTCTTGCAGGCGTCTGAAACAGACCTTTCTCTAACTACTGATGCATGAAAATATATTTGCCTGAAGCATTATTTTTGCATGTTCCCAACTTGGATTAAAAAATAAATACATTTTTTAAAAATAAAAAAAAAGTTTCTATGACCAGCACATGGCCACCATGGATGAATTAGTACAAGCCTTCATTTTTCCTTCAAAACTCTGATTGAATTGGAGCTTTATTGCCGATAAGTCTAACACGCTGGCAGGCCCTTCCCTCAAAGCAGTGTGAGCCAGAGGTTAATAGCATTCAGATGGTGAGAGCTGTTTGTTTGACCTGCCACCTCTCTGTGTGACGAGAACAAGGTTTCATCTCAATCACGAGCCATTTGATGTCTTTGTGTGCCACAGCAGACTGTACAGCGTGTCCCCCCCATAATTAAATTCCAACGTGGTGCAAGGGCTGTCAGTCTTTTCCTGCAAAATTGCTTTATCATCTTAACCTCATCTTATCTCTGAGATACAAAAGACTCTCTGTCTCAGGCTGTTTTTACAGATTGCCCTTAATGGTTTTAAGTTTCATCATTAGTGCAGAGTAGTGACTGACAAGGAAATGGGACACAGGGTGTAACATATGGCAAAAGAGAGCTATGCCTAATGTGCTCCCTTTCTCGCCCAGCCACTGGAGTAGCATTATTCCAAAGCGTTTTATAGCGGGGATGAGAGAAACCCTGACAGAGACCGATGCAATTTAGATTCACTGCTTGCCTCTTCATTGACCCAGCTGTCCACATGCTACACGCTGTGTCCCTGCAGCCGATGGATTCATTACCTGTTTACCATCACACCAAGGTCACATTCTCAGTAGCACCTGGGTCAGCTATATGGGTTTCCCGGGAAGCATCATGAAAGGTTTTCACTAATGAGGTCTCTTATTACACACCTTCTTCATTAACCTTCAGGGGCCTTGAGGCTTTCCTGTGCTTGTTATCTTGATTGGTCTTTCTGGGATCTCACTGAAGAACTGCTTTAATTCTAAAAATATTAGACAAATGTGTACAGAGGGAAAAAAAGGCTGCAATTTTATCCCAGGGAGTAATATTACACATATTGAATATTCATTTAAACATCGACAGGAGAATGACTAAATAGCCCTCATTTCTAGGCCCATTAAGAGCATTGACAGATCTCGCTCTCTCTCCCCTGAGCAGCCAGCGACCATCGACAGTAAGGTTAAGTAATTCTTCTCTGTAAGTAAAGCCACTCAATTGGCTGACAGTGACCTGCTTCATGTGTTAACTAACTTGCCGAATTTCAAATTTTGAATATTTTTCAGAAACAGCGACTCTGAGATTTATAAACTGGAGGTTTTATTATCAGTATTCAGCAGCTATAGGAGGGTAATGTCTGGTCTGGGTGCACTAACACAAGGACGTGCATGGGTGTGAGCATGTGTGTGACTTGATGCATTAGTCCACACACACACACACACATACACACACATGCATGTGTCCCCCTCAGGCCCCATGCGCCCTTTATTAACAGCAAGTTGACTCTATTCAGCTTGACTAGTGATTAAACCTTTTCATGGCTGGAACTTTCACACCGCTGTGAACTGTGCGAGGTGATTAAAGCTGCTCAATTTGTAGTCCAGTCCCACTGCTATTCTTCTTCATTGATCTTGTTTCAGGCCCTTGAAGTGAGAGCTGCATGCAGCAGGCTTCTCTTATTGGACTTTTGCAGACAGGATGCATACTGTGCCTCACTCTTTCTATCCGTCATGTATGAAATCTAATTAGGGTTCAAATTAGCTGCCATATATGGTTGGCATTTAGTAACATTTATGGGATTAACTTTGTTGTTGTTTCTTTTGATACTGTAAAGACTGATACCAGATGATTGATGAGAGCAAAAATGAGTTGACTCTTTGAAGTTTTCCCATGAAGATACATCAGACTCAAGACCGGACTCCAGTAGGATTGGTTCTGCAGAGCATACTGATCAAAATAAAAAAGAAGAAGAAAAGGATCTTTGCGCTGATATGCCAGTGGGTTTTTACATATTTTATAGCCCCTGTTGAAATTTTGGCTCACATGATTGACACTTACTCAACCAGTTTCAATTTTCCCTAAGTGCACGCAAGTGGACACACAAATACAACACCGACACACACTGCAGAAAGGCACAAAACTGCCAGGACAAGGGTTATTACATCACTAACTCTAGATGCCAAAACACTTCCCACATGGAGTTACGAGGCTAACAAGTGGTTTCAAGACAAATAGCAAAGGCTGATTGTGGTAATGCTCTAATATCAGATTCGATCAAGCAGCAGATGTCTTTTTATTGCAAGTCATTACTGCTGTCATACTTATTAGCATATAAATGGTTTCTAGGCCTATGGAGACCTAAAAGTTATTGCATGTGTAATTGAACCTGATCCCTGCTCTGTGATTGAGATGTCCCAACACACACACTCTGTCGTGCACATTGAGCACATTGTGCTTTTTTTGTTCTTCTCATTTAAATGCGGTTTTATGTTGTTATTTTTTCCTTTAAATACAAACAGAAGAGAAGGAAACAGAGGGTGATGTTTGATGGTAATCGTCTATTGCAGTCATTATAATCAAGTTTATTTCTAACACAGCCACAGGAATAACAGTTTGTTGATAGTGATTCACAAATATCGCTGCTCCTTTTAAGTTTAATCTTTAAATGTAATATATATTTTACAGTACTGTCCAAACATTTTGAGCTACGTCACATTTCTTGTCATTTTGCCAGGAGAATAAAAAAATAGATGCAGGAATATGTGAAATAGGGCAAGGAAATACAGTAAGTAAGTAACACAGAGTTTGTACAATTGTTAAAAAGTAAAAAAAGCATTTGGTATGGCTAGCTTTATCCTTCAGCTATCACAATGTCCATACTGACCAATATCAGCCTGACATGATTTTAGGCTCGACAGAGAACTATTGCTCAAGACTACTTTAAACTTAAAACCGAAGAAGAAAGTCTGTAGAAGAAATAATATATTTTTAAAATGAGGGGTAAGTCAAGACTTTTGCAAACTACTGTTCAACTAATAAATACTTCCACAAAACGAATTGATGCAACTTTAAAGAAAAAAGAATTCAACAAATATCCTGAATCCCTTTCTAGTTCAATCATTCTTCTCCACTCTTGTTGATTAGCAAGAAGCGACAGAACACTGATCCTTTAACACGTCATGATTTTTCACTCTGAATGATCTGGGTCATGACGGGGTGAAAACACTTTGAAGTTGCCTCTCAAATTTATGTGACAGGTCCTTGTGACTGTAGCACATCACAGATATGAATGCTGGGAACAGGTGCAGACTTTTAAAGGCAGAGCTCACCTGCAGCAGTGGCCTCTTTATGCTAAGCTTCTTGTAATGAGATTCAATAAAATCACAAGGTACTGATTATGATTCTTGGGATATTTTTGTGACCACGCACAGCATTGCAATGTTAATTTGTTGGTGCGTTACCACTTTGATCAGTTCCATGATACCTCCAGAGTTATTGAATAGCTTACAATCCAGTACTGCAGACAATCATTGTTCCTGGTGGATGCTTCCTATTGATTTTGTGGACCCACCTTCCCTTTAATAATATAAGCAAGTCTGTCTGTGGTGACATTTGTTATTTTCCCAAAATATTGAACTTTTCCTTTCACAAAAGCTATTTTATACATTATTAAACTGTTAAAGACTACTAAACTAATCCAATAATACAACCTGTTCCCACTAGAGAAAAAGGTGGCAGATGCACAAAAAAGAGCCCTCTACTTTAATCCTTGTCTGCACATGTAAGACATAGAAACGTCTCCCATGAACCCTTCATTTCACTCTCTGTCTTGATAGGCTCAGGTGCGATTCATGCCTTTCAGTGTCAACACAGATGTATGAGGCTCCTCACCAAGGCTGTTAGTCTGACTGAGGAGGGGAAATTAAATTATCACATCCAAGGCTGTGCACTTAAACTGCACATGAAAGAGGAACGGACGCATGCCGCATTTACACAACCACACATAAGCATGCATGTGTGTAGCCAAGCACACCGAATGGCTCTGACAGATTTTCGAAGGGAGTGGAATTTTGATAACAAAACTGCAGTTGTATTGCGGTGATTAACAAACAGCAAATTAATGACCTCAAAATGTACTCAGAAGGAAGTAATAAATCTCCATTTGGCTGCTGGCTGGCTGAGTCGCGGCCTGGCTGGGAAAACTATGCTGACCTGGGTGCATCCAAATTAGATATTGGCATGGTTGCGTGTATTACACAGTGGGAGTGCTGCTCTGGCTCAGTCACCCTGCTGCTCTAAATCTGGCCAGTGCTCAGTTCAGCAAACACAATGCAACAGCAGGGAGACAGCATCTCCACATTCTCATTAAGCTGCGGATTATAGTTAGACAAAAGCAAAACCTCATTGTTTTTTTTATGCTTTTTCTCCTTTTTCCCCCCTTGCTGGAGTCCAATTGCCTGTATATTCTGCTGATTTGTCTTTACTCTGTCATCTTATTGGTTTTGAAGTGAGGCAACCAAATAAGCCCACTGCAAGTCCCAATATTTTTTCTAGACTTTAAAGTAAGGGGTTGTCACAATTCCACATGGATGGACCACATAAAAGAGTTGGAATTAAAATTCAGTGACTTATACACAAGGCACAGCTGATGATCTTAACAGCAACAGCAGAGGAACATCTATGTGTTCACATCAGTCATCGGCGCCACCCCCTCTTGGAAATCAGTAAAAAGGGGATGAAAGACAGGAGGGATGGAAGGAATGCAGCAGGAGGAAGGGATAATGAAGAGAGGGGGGAGGCAGGAGTGGGTTGAGTGGGACAGAAAGACAAGAGACAAAGAGGAAGGGAGGAGGTGGCCTTTGTATCACTCCGTGTCTTTGATCAGTGGTCCATGGGGAACCGAGGCAGTGCAGATAGCTGGTCCACAGCTCCTGAGGAACGCAGCTTCACATTCCTCCTTGCTCTTTCCCCGCTTCTGCAAAATCACTTCTAGTCTTTCAGTCCACAGCAGCTGTGAAAACACATTATGGCATACTACATGCCAGAAAAGACCTGAGTAACGCATCACAGTGCCATTGTCCTGCTGGTCCTCATTTAGTGCTGCAGTTCCTCTCAGGCCAAACTCTATTCTACTTTCAACCTTTTGCATGACTTTCCATTTGTCTGCAGGCTCCAAAATGATGGATTTGTCTTGTTATTTATCACTCAACAGTGGGATCAGTGTTCTACTCAAAGCACTGGTGTGATCCCGGAATCCTATGTTTTGCTCAACGACACTTCTGCAGGACCAGTGCATGCACCGGAACTGTCCAGCAGACAGCATCGATGGGGTTGGGAATCCAAAATGCAGACATGCTCCTTTATGGTATTTTCAAGTGTTAAATCATTTTGTTAATCAACGTTGTTAATACAGAGACCCATTGCCACCAAAGGCTGCAGCTCAGGAAGGTAATCTACTATTTGGAAAGCTGGTGGATCAGTCCTTGGCTGCTCCAGTCTGCATGCCAAAGTATCCTTAAACACAACCCTGAAACTCAAGTTTCTCTCTGATGGGTTCAACAGAGTGTGAGTGAGTGTGAATGTAAGTAAGTAAGTAAGTAAGTAAGTAAACTTTATTTATTAAGCGCTTTTCACAGACAGACAATCACAAAGCGCTGTACACAAATATTAAAATAAACAATAAAATCAATAGACAATGTACACAATATAAAAGATCAAATGTAAATAATGTAAAAAATATAAAATAAATAATAAATAATGTCAGATAGAAAGCACGTGGGCATAGAAAAAACAGGTGAATGAGGCATGTTGTATAAAGTCCTTTGAGTGGTGAAGTAGAGAAGAATAGTGATCCACAGGAACTAGTCCATCTACCAAACTTTCTTTGTTAAAGTCCATCAGCCCTCTGTCTGACTCATTGTCATTGATGGAGAGTGTATAATAGAGGGTAGTGATGCATCTCCTGAATAATCATCTATTGTAAACTGAAACACAACTGCAAATACTTGTATGAGCCATACAATATAGTTCCTACATCCTGCATCTTTATGACCAGTACCTTCATGAGTCTGTTGAGGTGCAAGTATTAGTTATATTGATGATATTAGCTCTGAATTAATTTTGGATGACAAATACAGTTATTTATTGTACAGGTCCTTCTCAAAAAATTAGCATATTGTGATAAAGTTCATTATTTCCTGTAATGTACTGATAAACATTAGACTTTCATATATTTTAGATTCATTACACACAACTGAAGTAGTTCAAGCCTTTCATTGTTTTAATATTGATGATTTTGGCATACATAACTCGTGAAAAACCAAAATTCCTATCTCAAAAAATTAGCATATTTTATCTGACCAATAAAAGAAAAGTGTTTTTAATACAAAAAAAGTCAACCTTCAAATAATTATGTTCAGTTATGCACTCAATACTTGGTGGGGAATCCTTTTGCAGAAATGACTGCTTCAATGCGGCGTGGCATGGAGGCAATCAGCCTGTGGCACTGCTGAGGTGTTATGGAGGCCCAGGATGCTTCGATAGCGGCCTTAAGCTCATCCAGAGTGTTGGGTCTTGCGTCTCTCAACTTTCTCTTCACAATATCCCACAGATTCTCTATGGGGTTCAGGTCAGGAGAGTTGGCAGGCCAATTGAGCACAGTAATACCATGGTCAGTAAACCATTTACCAGTGGTTTTGGCACTGTGAGCAGGTGCCAGGTCGTGCTGAAAAATGAAATCTTCATCTCCATAAAGCTTTTCAGCAGATGGAAGCATGAAGTGCTCCAAAATCTCCTGATAGCTAGCTGCATTGACCCTGCCCTTGATAAAACACAGTGGACCAACACCGGCAGCTGACATGGCACCCCAGACCATCACTGACTGTGGGTACTTGACACTGGACTTCGGGCATTTTGGCATTTCCCTCTCCCCAGTCTTCCTCCAGACTCTGGCACCTTGATTTCCGAATGACATGCAAAAGTTGCTTTCATCCAAAAAAAGTACTTTGGACCACTGAGCAACAGTCCAGTGCTGCTTCTCTGTAGCCCAGGTCAGGCGCTTCTGCCGCTGTTTTTGGTTCAAAAGTTGCTTGACCTGGGGAATGCGGCACCTGTAGCCCATTTCCTGCACACGCCTGTACACGGTGGCTCTGGATGTTGCTACTCCAGACTCAGTCCACTTCTTCCGCAGGTCCCCCAAGGTCTGGAATCGGTTCTTCTCCACAATCTTCCTCAGGGTCCAGTCACCTCTTCTCGTTGTGCAGCGTTTTCTGCCACACTTTTTCCTTCCCACAGACTTCCCACTGAGGTGCCTTGATACAGCACTCTGGGAACAGCTATTCGTTCAGAAATTTCTTTCTGTGTCTTACCCTATTGCTTGAGGGTGTCAATGATGGCCTTCTGGACAGCAGTCAGGTCGGCAGTGTTACCCATGATTGCACTTTTGAGTAATGAATCAGGCTGGGAGTTTTTAAAAGCCTCAGGAATCTTTTGCAGGTGTTTAGAGTTAATTCGATGATTCAGATGGTTAGGTTAATAGCTTGTTTAGAGAACCTTTTCATGACATGCTAATTTTTTGAGACAGGAATTTTGGGTTTTCATGAGTTATGTATGCCAAAATCATCAATATTAAAACAATGAAAGGCTTGAACTACTTCAGTTGTGTGTAATGAATCTAAAATATATGAAAGTCTAATGTTTATCAGTACATTACAGGAAATAATGAACTTTATCACAATATGCTAATTTTTTGAGAAGGACCTGTATGTACTGTTATTGTAGGGCCTTTACAATATAAAGCACCTTGAGGTGACTGTTGTTTGTGATTTGGTAAATAACATTTAATTTAATTTTTACCCATTAAAGTCAGCATTAATGGAAAAAAAGAAAACACCGAAAACAAAATCTCGACTTCTGAACTACTTAGTGTGTGCCCAGCAAGTCTCAGTTTAAGTTAAAGGACTTTCGTTCTCTATGTCTATATAACTGACAACCCATACACCATCATATGGTTAAATAGTCAAACCACAATTTTAAGCCCACTCCATTTTTTTCTTGGAAACTCTAAACAGAAATCTTGTCTTTCCTTGATTTGTCTTTTTTTCCCTAGATGTGAATGGGTGCAAGAGGAAAGCCCCGCCCGCCTCGGGTGTGACAGGAGCCAATGGTAACGCACCGTGCGCCGTGGAAGGACGTCACAGCACCATCAGCAGTCGTCCTAGTGGGACGGCCGTGCTCCTCTGCTTGGCTTGCAGTCTCTGCTGCACTCCTGTTATTGTGTATGTGTGTATGAGAGAAAGAGAGAGAAACACCACTTGAATACTTTACACTACTCGAGAAATTCGCGGAGGAACGAATCTGTGGATTTGACGACAAGAGAGAAGAATGAGCTGAATGGAGAGACGTGTTATTTTTAAAGGTAGAGGGTAGAGTCTCTGGTTGCCTGTACTTCCAACCAGCGTTGAAGCTCGCTGAGCTAACAGGCTAACCGGGAATGTTTTCAGAAACTAGCTAGTTAGTTAGCCGGCTAGCTAGCATTGTAGTCTGGAGCAATGCGCCGTGTAGATTTAACAGCCACACCGATACTCGTATCTTTGTGTGCAGTTTGTGAGGGAACTGTGGCAGTGTCTCGAAGTGTAGGTATGTGTAAATGTCCAGAGCTCAAGTGGCCGCTCGGCTCTTAATTTCCAGTAGGGACAATAGTTGTAGCTGTCCAGGCAACAAGTCGGAAATACATCGCAGCTTTAACGTTAAGTTTGTACTTTGTGCGGTGCTGTGTTTGTTTGTCGCTGACTTGAAATCAACACTCTGTGTGACAACGATGGCACATGGCTTAGTGAAGGTGGCATTACACAGAGGCAACTAGGGTGCGTCTTGAGATGCCCGAATTTGAGAGCACCGGGTCACTCTCCTCTATAGGAAAACCTGCTGTCAGCTAGTCGATACCACTATTGACGAGGAGACGAGGTGGATGAACTTTATAAATCGCCCACATGCGTTGGATCAGTTCCCGGACTTGTGAAAGGCATCTGAAGCAGAAGGAGGGAGACGTGAACGCACAGCCCTTGCAGCCCGGGGGAAGATGGCGGAACGCTCCCGCTGGAGGTGGTGAAACCAAAACTTTGGGACTTCTTGGATTCAGTGCCGCATATCTCATCCCAAACTGTAGGACACATGCAGGCCAAAAAACGCTACTTAATCCTGTTCTCCACCGGCGCGTGTCTCATACTGTTGTTTTGTTTAGGGGGGATACAAGTCCCCCTATCCAGACGGGGTCCCGGCCGGCCTCATGACCGCAGACTCTCCGGTTATGGCCCCGGGGCGCGATGGCGTCACATGTCGGGGTACCTGCAGCCTTTCAGCTCCTGGGAGCAGGACCGTAGCGATGATCTCACTGAACACATATCTCCCAGGCAGAAGAGGGACACTAACTCGGGCCTTTACACGGGAAAACGCTGCAGAATGGAGTCCTGCTTTGACTTCTCACTGTGTGAGAGGAATGGCTTTAAAGTTTACGTATACCCCCAACAGAAAGGGGAAAAACTTTCAGAGAGTTATCAGAACATCTTGTCCTCTATCGAAGGCTCCAGGTTCTACACATCTGACCCAGGGCAGGCATGCCTGTTTGTCCTGAGTTTGGACACTCTAGACCGGGACCAGCTCTCTCCCCAGTATGTACACAACCTGAAAGCAAAAATCCAGAGCCTCCCTCTGTGGAATGGAGGCAAAAACCACATCATCTTTAATTTATATTCTGGCACGTGGCCGGACTACACAGAGGACCTTGGCTTTGACATTGGCCTTGCCATGTTGGCCAAAGCCAGCATCAGCACAGAGAACTTTCGGCCTGACTTTGACGTTTCAATCCCTCTTTTCTCCAAAGACCACCCAAGGACAGGTGGGGAAAAGGGCTATCTGAAATACAACACAATCCCCCCTTATAGAAAGTACATGCTTGTTTTTAAGGGGAAAAGGTACCTAACTGGAATAGGTTCCGACACTAGGAATGCTTTATATCATATTCATAACTCAGAGGATGTAGTCCTCCTCACCACCTGTAAGCATGGGAAGGACTGGCAGAAGCACAAGGATGCACGCTGTGACAAAGACAATGCAGAATATGACAAGTAAGTACTTTACAACTATCTTCCGGTTAGCAGTACTGCAAGAGTCTACGTCTGTCTTGCCACTAATTTTTGTCAGTATGGTGTTTTTAACTAGTTGAGTGAAGCTTGTATGTGTGACTGTAATAATGACAAACCAGGTGGTATCATGTGTTAAAGGTTTTGCCAGCACACTTGTTTGCTCCTGACTGAAACTTTTATTTTCAGGTTTGTGTCCGGTCAGCTCATTGAGTTGTAAATAAAATTGGCAAATACCAGTGATATTTCTTGTTGAATTTCCCAGTGTTGTATAAATTAAGACTATTCCTATTGTTAAGTAAGGAGACCCAAGCCTGGGCTGTCAAAAAGATAAGGTGTCATTACATTAAGTGCATCTAATGTCCAAATGTTGGCATGGTTTGAAATCTGTCCAGAGTTCCTTAATTTTATTACTGCTCATTTCTACACAAATAGTTTCTCTACATCAAGCTTTTACTGAACAATGTTGATATGCCACTTTTAAATATTCTTTATGCCATATAATTTTATTTACTAAGTTATGCATCACGAGGCACAGATAAGTAGCTTTAATGTCAAACACAAGAACTGCTGTATTCAGGAGATATTCCCATTGATCTAGGATTTGTTATTATTTTTCTTGATAACTGGTCCTCTGACTTTCCTGATAGTGTCTGACAGATGTCATGCTCTCTACATGACACACAAAGAAAAGTTTTATAATGAAACAGGCACATAATACTCAGTGTAACTAGTCTCTACCTTGTACTCAGATCGGTTTGCCCGGTCCCACAACTAAGCCACACTGTATTCTGTACTCAAATGTGATGAGTAAACTGGCGTCTGTCTCCCAGCTTTGGCCAGTGGGATTCATTTCGTGTCCCCTCAGACCATGCTATGTTGTTATTGGTGACTGTATGGCGCTGGGTGTTTGACTGTGGCTCTTTGGAGTGGATTAGTAGGGACAAAGCGCTGGTGCCAGCAAGGGGAAGCCACTCTGGTCTCTGTTTGCTCAGTCATTTCCCAGACAAACCCAACTGCATCAGCCAGGAATGCCCTGGCCCCAACCCGTGTCCTGCGTGACCCCTGACGTTGTTTGGGGTTCAACTCTTTGTTGGTGTGAGTTG
This sequence comes from Pelmatolapia mariae, assembly GCF_036321145.2. Lineage (NCBI taxonomy): Eukaryota > Metazoa > Chordata > Actinopteri > Cichliformes > Cichlidae > Pelmatolapia > Pelmatolapia mariae. Next base: position 47,806,014 of record NC_086236.1, on the reverse strand, counting down.
CTTGTTTGGGGGATCCTCCTTTCTATAGTTTGTGAAGGAATCGGCTCTGAAACCTGGCTGCTCCAACAATATGACTGAGGGGTTTTCTTGGATCTCATTTGTTTACCATTAAACCTCACAGGATTCACCTTTAATGTTTGACTTGGTCGGAAAATAACACCAAAGCTCTTCTACACACCCAGCCAATAAAAATAATAATCCTCATATCAGACTATAGACTTAAACTATCTGCTCTGCCACGATTTACCAGCTCAGTGCTTGATGCCAAGTGCTGCCAGGGTGTGCTTTTACACAGTGAGATGGGTGGCATCAGAGCTATAACCCAAAGGAAAAATTAATCCTCCTGTCATTAAGTACACTGGGGGTGAAATGGGCTTGGAGTATCTCTTGCCCTTGGCTTCTTAGCTGCATTGCATGGTTAAAGTGTGTTCGGTACCTCCTCAGTTAACAAGCTTTAGCTTGGTGCTAAGTCCAATGCACAATTCTGTAATATTTGACAAAAAACATATACTAACACTAGGGTTACTTTGCCCTGGCAGCTGCCTAACATTGAGTCTTTAAAAGTTCCTTACCTTTAAGCTGGTGTTTCTATATTTATTATCAAACAAATATAAACAAGTAAATATCTTTGCTTTATTTTAAAGTCATCTATCTGAATACTTCACAGTGACAGGGTATGCTACAGCAGCTAGGAGTATGGCTAAAACACCTAAGAAGTGTTTCAAGAGAAGTTTCCAACATTTCGCATTTAAAATAAATAAATAAATAAAAAATCTTGTCATGTAAAATGGAAAGCGATCAACAGCAAGGGAAAACATGGGTCACCACTGAGGTAGTTTTTTGCTTTTTGTTATGTAATTATTTTCACTGCAAAAAGGGAAAGACAAAAATTCAACCCTGCAGGTTTAAATAGTGAGGATCAGACACTGCAGTTTACTGAAGAAAAGAACATATGTGGGTGTTATTTTTCTTCCCTGGTGCATGCATGGACTTAGGTCAGTTGATCATGGTCAGATTTAGGTCCAGTTAGCCAAAACCCAAAATGCATAATAAAGTAGCCTTGGGTGTCGGCTACATCTCAAACAGGATGTAATCTGGTCTTTTTAGACGATTGCTGTTTGGTGATCAGATCAGCTGTCATAGATTAAAGGCATCACTGCTGGTTGTCGTTTTATTTTTCCTTCACATTGATGTCTGTGAGGCAGCTTTTGTGAATCTTGTCTCTAAGGCAGAGTAACCTCTATGCAGTGCCTGCACAGAGCAGAACTGGCAGATTGTGTAGTCTCACCAAACCTTGTGTTGTCATCGTTTATAGACCTGTTCGCCTTAACTTTGCACTGTATCATGCTGCAGCATGACTGCTATGGCTCGCTGGCTGGCTGCTGGGTTTGTGAGCCGTGAATGAATCTACATAAATGCCTGATATTACTAACAATTGAATTAAAATTGTTTCTAACTTATCTTAAAAAATAGATAAAATACATGAATATCCTTATCAAAAAAATGGTGAAGGAGCTCGGCCAAAACTAGGTCAACAATGTACATGGAAAGACCAACAGCTTGCACCCTGCAGGACTCCACTTTTGTCTTGTTTATTGCAACATAAAAACTGTAACATTTCAGGCACACCTGCTCTCAGCTTAGCTGACACAATAAATTTCCAGAATTGGAGTCTTGCAGTTTGTGAGCTGCTATGTGTGTCTTTTTTTTTTTTCCATGTACATTTTTGACATAAAGAGAGTGACCAAGAAGACCTGTGGTTAGAGAAATGCAGAAAACATTGTTTGCACCCCATTTGTTCCCACCTCTTGCTCTCAAGTTCAGAATACAGTTGGTCTCATTAACATCAGGGAAACTAGGGTAAGTTGATAAACGCTAAAATTAATTTCATCATTTTCATATCACTAGATTGTCTGACAGAATATTACAGGTTAATGATGGCAGCTGAACTGTGTCATTAGCTCAATGAAATCTGATGACAAAAAAAGAACATTTGAGTAACTCCTGCATGGAAAAGTTTTTCATCATTTATGTTTCATTATTATTCAATTTTATAGAGAAAGCAGAGAAAACTGTGCATTTTGCAGCTTTATGTTCATTTTTAAAAGAGGTTTGTTTGGGTTCTTATTGAAAAAACAAACAAACATAATTTTTATATAATCATGTCAACATGAAAGACTGCATTCTTGTGAAAAGCTAAGCACACCTTTGCAGCTTTCATTAGGATTTAAGAGTGTAAGTAGCAGCTAGGTGCTGCTAATGAAATGCACTTGACACTTGACTTGAGCACGTCTATAAAAGCATTTTGGCAGTTTACTGGTCTGGAGCATCCAAGTGTGTGTCGATACAAGGCTGCAATCTGCAGTCGCTGTCCGAGCAAATTCCAAGGTCTGACTTTGCAATGCTCAAATTAAGTGCAAAAAAACCCAAGAGCTACATCTTTGACTCTATTGGTCTCAGTTACCATGTTAAAGTTGATGACAGCATAATTAGAAGAATACTGAAAAGGTCTGGAAGGGTTTCTAGAAGAAAAAGCCTGTTCTCTCTAAAAAGATCATGACAAAACAGCTTAGGTTTGCAAAGTTGCATCTAAAAGAACCATTACACTTCTGGAATAATGTCCTTTGCACATATGAGACAGTGCCATGTTTGTCAAAAACCAAACGGAGCATATCAGCACAAACACCTCATACCAACTGTCAAGTAGAGTGGTGGAGGCGTGATGATTTGGGCTTGTTTTGCAATGGGACTTTGGCGCCTTGCAGCCATTGAGTTGAGAACCAAAATGTTCCAGGGTTCAGTTATGAGGCTGAACCTTGGCCAAAATTGGGTTTATCAGAATGGCTGCAATCAAAGTGCAGTCTTCAACTTGATTGAAATGCTGTGGTTGGAACCTTAAGAGAGCTATGCATAAACAATGCCAGGAAACCTCAATGAACTGAAACAGCACTGTAAAGACGAGTGGGCAAAAATTCCCCCTTTGTCAGACGGCAGGCTAGTGCTAAACGTGGCTCTACAAGCTACTAAATCATGGGGTGTACTTTGTTTTCATAGGCATCTATGCAGTTCTTTGAAAAACTTTCTTTTTCACATATCTGTATAACATTGTTCCTTCCCCAGATTTTCTTCTCATCACCTTGTTATGTAATGAGATGACCAGTACCAGATCAAATCACTTCTGCTATTCCCTTACTGATTGACTACTTTGGTTTGAGGCTGAATAATCCACTTTATTTAAAAGAACATGCAGACGTCATATTGTGGGTAGCTTTCAACAAGACGTTTTTCCTGTTTCTCTTACCCTACTGGTCTTAATTAATTGCTCTTTGACTTCTAGTCTCTTTTACAGGGATGATTTAAAAACTCCCTGAAAGCTAAGCTATTTTCAGATATTAATAATACCTAGAACTGCTGTGTACACCATTCTGGCATTCCTGGCTTTCCAAATGAGTTAGACTCGATGGAGTCAAAGATGTAGATGGGGCAGTAGTTAAGGAAGGTTTTTGCCAAGAAGATAAATATTTGTTTCTGGGTCATGATTCAGCTTTCTAAATGAAAAAATGTCTCTGTCTTGTACAGGGATGTAAACAACACACTAGCTGGAGTAAGCTGCTTGGAGGATGTTACAAATTGGGAAAATGTTAAATGGGTTGAGCTTTTAAAAATATCTCACTGGATTAAGCAGCTGTTTGTCAGACAGGAGGCTTTAAACTCTTCTTAAGACATTAACCAATTTGTTAACATGTTAAATAATTAAATAAATGCAGGTGCTCCACATGGCATCGGCTCATTATGTTCAAGTACAAATCAGACGCGAAGACTAATGCACGTTTGCCCCATCTTTAGTTAGCTGAGCTCTCTGTGAAGGTTGGTGTGTGATTGTGAATGAGTTGCACTATCCTGTTATGCAGCTCTATGGGTCAGACAGTGCAGTCTGTGGTCTAACTGGGTGGAAGTAATAGTTTCTGTGCCTGGCTGTGGCTCTTTGTGCAACAAATCCCTTTTATCCTCTCCCACTGACAACAAGGAAGTTGTGACAGACCAAATGCAGCCTCTCACCATAATTACCATGTAATGGTCATGTCATTTTTTTGTGTTGCAGTTCAGACTTTGTTTCAGAAGTTTGATTGATGTGGATATGGGGGTTTTGATGTGCCATATCTGCATATCACATGCACAATTTAAGTGCATCCTTTTCTGTCTTTTGCTTCTGTGATGATTATTGCTTGTGCAGTTCTCTTGATGAGGCAGACGTGCACATCAGTACTGGCTGTCAAGATGATTTGGCACTGCTTACAGTAAATGGAGAAAATCACGTCAGGAGATTTGTTGGATTTTTTTTATTTGTCAAAGATCTTTTGCTGAAAACAATGGATTAGCTCCAAGTTACGCTTTTTCTCTTGGCTACCTGATTACGCTCAGCTCGTTTGAATAACAAACAAAGCGGAGTTGTTGACGTTTTTTGTTGTTTGTTTGTTTGTTTTTTTAAAAAAAATCTTCTGTTATATAGCCTGTCCCTGTCTTCATAGTATACTTAGTAAGGGCTTACTAAGTATACTATGAAGACAGGGACCCAATTTTGCTTGTGTATCTGTGATGTGTTTTTTGTTTGGTTTTTTGTGCTGTTTATAGCCAGTGAGAGTCAACTTTTGCTCCCCTCTTCAACACATTGTTCCTTTCATATCTGCACTCAGCCACTGTTTACAAGCTTGTAATGCAGCCAAAGGAGAGAAGAGAAGATGCAGCAGGAGGCAGGTCAGATGCAATTTTAACCTCAAACTGAAAGCCTGCTCACAGCTTGTTTCCAATTAAGAGGCCCTGCCAAGCGCGAGAGTATGAGCAGGACAGTGTGAAAGATGCGGGGAGAGTCACAGAGGAGTGGGAAACAAGCTGAGAGGAAGTTCAGGGGGGAGAGAGAAATGGGAACACAAAGAGAACAAATAGTGACAGTCTGAGAGGCTAAAATACTGGTGGTGAAAGTAAAAAAAAGAAGAGTGAGAAAGGAAGAAAAAACTGCATGCCAGCTACCCAGCATTGAGAGGTGAGTGCAATAGCTGGCTGGATGCTGACGTTGTTCTGCTAGGTGTATTTATAGACTTGCAGGGTTTTAATCCTCAGTACTGGCCAAAGCCCCTAGCAGAGGGCTGCGAGCCAACTTGATGCAGGCTTTACTGAGCTTGGGGAAAATGATAATTATTGCGGGAGGAAAGTCGATTTCTGAGTTCCTGTACATTATCTATAAATTCCCCTTTTCACCATGTTGTCTACTATTTCGACTCATTAGGTCACGTGTTTTTCTTTTTTTCTTTTTCTTTTTTTTCTCCTCCACAACTACACTGGCTCCTGTGTACTTGTTCAGAATTTGTTTTTTAGTCGTATTTGTGAAGAGTGCTTCTAACTAAGCACATCTAAAAGCTAGATTACGCTGTGGTGTTAATAGGTCACAAAATGAACTTTAGTTAAACATTGCTAAAATGGAAGAGATTAATGAGTCATTCCTAAATTAATAAGCTCACACAAATGTGTGTCCTTTGCCTCACAGCTAATATGAGGGACCCATAGCCTGTATGGCTACGGTGAGGTAGATATTGTATAAGCGTAGAATGTGCCTGAGATCTCTGAGAAAGATGGTTACAAACAGCACTGTGTAGGTTATCTTTGCATTGCTGTTTAGCCGGTGGGGTCATTTGCTGGGTAAAGAAGACAAATATATATATATATAAAAAAAAATTGCACTAAACAAAGTCAGTAGAAGCTAAAGACCTCAGTGGAAAGCTCACTTTATACACACACACACACACACACACACACACACACACACACACACACACACACACACACACACACACACACACACACACAGAGACAAAAACATAAAACTAGACACCTAACAGCAGCCAAATGGTGCTTTGCTGCCAGCGTTTGGTTGGTGTGTCAGGACTCTTAATCTGCTTGTAGCTGGATTGAAAAATTGTAGTTTTATAATGTTGTTGGTGAATGAGGGTCAGAGTTGCTCAGAGAAGCTTGTAGCCGATTGTATTGCTTTTGTGCTAAAATGCGTACATAACTGTGAAAAGCTGTTTGACAGCTTTGTGCTGAAAGTGCAGGACATTGTGTTGTGTGGGGATGTCTGTTCATATGTAGAGAGTACAGGAGGCGGGACACTTGCACATGTGTCAGAAATTGTCCACGAAGCATTTGGACCTGCTATAAAGGGCTGAATGATGCTGCAGGAAGCAAAGGAAGCTGGCGAGCCACAAAACCACACTACACAGATTATATGTTTATTTTTGATTGACACTGGTGTAGAAATAACACTCACATTGACCATTCCAAAATTGTGTGGTAGTGTTTGAAACAGTTTTTCTGATTGGGAGGTTTGTGTGAGAAATTTTTGGTGTATTTTGTGGAGCAGGTCAGAGTCTTACAGACACCAACATATGGACTGTATTTGAACTATAGAGACAAATAGCCATATATAAGCTATGAGCTTTTCTCAAGAGAATAGTATAGTGCATTACAGCACTGAAGTGGTTGTTGGAATACATTTTGCAGTAGTACTCTTGTACATTGTGTTCCCAGTATAACTTGTTAAACTATGTTACCAGTTTCTCACTTAAAAGTTGTATAATTTCAGTTGTTGCTTAGTTGTTCCGCTTGGCTGTTCATTTCCAAATATACCATAATGCAGAATCCCACTGAGGAAAATGCTACCAGCAGCAGTTACTGACAACACTGAGCTGAGATGAGCTCTTCTGAATGCTGTGATTGAAAACTACTCTCATATCTTTGTCTGCTGATCTTCATCTTTCAGAGTGATGACAGACAGTAGAGCAGGAAATGTGTCAGTGTGACGCACTGAGCTTGTGCCTCCGTTCTCCTTTTATCTTTATCTCTGCAGTTTTCCCACCACATTTTACTGCATCAGTTTGGCTCCTTTGAATGTAAAATTTTGGTGATATTTGGAAGCTGATTTTTTTTATTTATTTATTTATTTTTTTGTAAACTTCTTTTATCACGAGAAAAAAGGTTGGCTAGATTGTTGGTTTAAAATATGCCTTGTGTCAGCCACAAGGCATTTGTAGTGAGGATTCATTTGGCTTATAAACTCTCTATTATAAAAAAATTCGAAGGCTTTTGTTGACTTTTGGGTTCCACCAGCCTTATGAGGCGATGAGCTCAACTAAATAGATAATAAAGGTTGCTTTAGGTGCTACAAATAAGAAACTGCTTATTATATTTGGAAAGCTCACGGGAAGTGATGGCTATCTCCTGAACAGATGATGCATCCTATGATTGTGTGTGTATTTGTGTGTTAGGGCTAGATTAATTGAATTTTATTTTTATTATGACCTGACACAACTATGAAAACAAGATCACCGGTAGTTATGGTTTAATTATTGCAAGGATGGTCTCATTCTGTCTTGTGATATAAATCCAGTACACCTCTTTTCCTTTCACTGGTGAGCTTTTGCCTCATTTTAGTTTAGCTTGAACCAAGATAACAGTGATGTTACTACTGTTAATGAGTAATTGTTTTACATAAATGGAATTTAATTATGACTAAGATAATCATAATTAGGATTTTGGTAATAACCATGCAGACCCTAGTGTCCATGTACCAGATAGTCGTGACTCTCACAAAGTGCAGTGTTGAGTTTGAAATTGTTCTGATTAGCCGTCCCGGAGTTAATGAAAAGCTGCCATTGCCTGGCATGTAAAAAGGAACAACGCACAACTTCAGGGCTAACCAGGCTATTAGTGGATCGCAGACGGCTGACAAGAATTTTTTGTGGCAGCTGCATCGAAGATAGCCACCTCCTGTTCAGTGTTGGCTTATACATATTATGTAATATGTATAGACTCAAGTGTAGTGTTGCTGTATGGTTGCACCTTAATGTTGGCAGCTTAGATCAGTGAATCGGTATCTCTGCTGATTCACCTTTTTCTTTTGGTGACAAATAACTCCAGTCAATCACTCATGCTGCAGTGTGCGGTACTTTTAAAGAAACACTACCAGGCTATAATGTGACCAACATTCTTACTCTACATAATAGTCATATAGAAATTACCAAACTGATTCACGAGCTAACCGATTGAGTTTACTCTCAGCATCACCAGTTAGTCAAGCCAATGCCCTGTGCAGAAAGTCCTTTGACTTTCTACTGCTCTATTCTATCTATAACGTGACAGATATTTATTATATAGACAATGCTAAATCTGTGTTTATGTACTGTTAACATCTCATCACCAGTCATTCACTACTGCCACTGCATGTTAGTTCAAGTTGAAGTTATCATTGAACGACTGAGTGAAACCTAAATTAAAAACAGTGAAAATATGGCAAATTATGTGATGACTGGTGGCCTAGTCTTGTATACTTGAACATTTGTTGATATGGTTGCACTAGTTTCCCCTTCTCCCTCCCTGTCTCTTTTGCACTCTTTGTCCAATTCAAATTCAAATATGCTTTATTTGCTTGAATAGGTTTTAGCCACACTCTCACCCTCTTTTGAGGCCAGTTGTTCAGGACAGAGGGCAGTGCTATTTATTTTCCATGCTCCTCCTCTAGCTTGGCTCCAGTCCTGACAGGTTGATATATGTCTTATCCTTGGCAGCCATGTGCAGGTGATGTATTCCCCTTGTAATGCTGGGAATAAGGAAAGGAATTTCCACAGCCTATAGTATGGACAAAAATTTGGGTGCTGCCAAACCAGCTTGGATCTGAGAGGGTTGGGAAGAAAATGCAGTCATTCCTGTATGGTGATGGAGACAAAAAGCGTGAGATTTGTGAAGGGTCGGTTTGCTAAAGCTGCTGCTAAACTAGGGTGCGGAAAGGTGATATGTGGTCTACCTCAAACCCAGTCTGTGCTCTGCTTTGTGCAAGGTAAAATGCTCTTAACATAGAATAGGACAGAAGATGACACAGAAGATTTGGTATAAATATTTGATAGCATGCTTTAGCAAAGTCATGTGAACTGCTGCTGGTAGAGCATTTAAGGACAAAGATGTAACTTAATGGAACTGAGTCATCGTTCAGGCAGCCAGTGTTTGCGTGACCCATGAGATACATTAGAGTCCTTTCGCTTAGATAACCTGCTTGGCCGGCACGACGAGAGCTTTCCAAATTATCCCTTATGTACAATGAAATATGTTGAGAGAGCTACACGAAGAATTAAGCTCCACTCTCCACCAGTGCCAGTTAAATCCTATGGGATTTTAATCCTTCTGTCAGTATGAAGAGGAGACCTGCAAAGCCCACAGATATGAAGTCCCTCATTGTCTGTGACATTTGGCTTGGCGTCACAATATATATATATAATTTTTTTTTCCAATTTATGTGTTATTTCTGTAAGGGAGGAGAGGATTCATAATTTTTTTTTAAAGTATGTTTTGGGGGAAGTGGCAGGCGTAGTGTGATGATTGGCATTGTCCTTGTATTTTCTCAAAAGTACTTTGGCTGTGGATCATTGTCACCATGTGAGGCCATGTTGTGCTGTTTAAATGTAACCAAAAATTGGCAGCATTGAAAAATCAACAGCCACCATGTTGTGGCGCTTGGCTAGGAGTGACTTGGATCATCAGATACAAGTGGCACACAAACACACGCAGAGATATGCTATCTCTCGCTGTTCTCTCTGGACTCCATTTTGTCAGATAAGGGCTGTAGCTTGGCACAGTGAGAGAAAGGGGAACTTGTAGCACACCTGATGATAACCCAGAGTAAGTGATACTCTTCAGTGGAATGATGGCCCTATTCTACCTGTCCTTTGTTGAAATTCTTAACAGATTAAGTGCCGTTTAGACTTAAAAATCACATAAATCATACCAACCTTTATCAAGATGAAAAGCATAGTTTGCTGATAGCGACTCAAGGGTGCAGGTTTTTTTTTTGAAAAAAAGACTTTGTGTATTACAAAAAAAAGAGGATATTTTGCTATGATTGAGACCAAAATGATGACTCTGATTTTGGTTCTATATGCTGAGCTGCACACATTTTCTTTCTCTCTTGCTTGTGAAATCTGTGACTTTCCCCTGCGAGGTCATAACCAGGGAGCGAGACAGGAAGTGTTGTCTTTGATCTTTCCCGCTGTTTAAACTAATTACCTGCTTGCACCAGCAAACACTGCTGGCCATGGAATTCATTAACAGATGATGAAGCTTTGTTCTGGGCAAGTGTGTCTGCAAGGATGTACAGGAAATCAGCTGCATCAGACTTTGTGTGCATTGTGCATTTTCCTCCCAAAAAACAGGCTAAATTATCATTGTGTAATGTTGCTAAAAACGTGATGAGGATTTAGGTATTTCTAGCCTTGTCTTAATAAATAAAAGGTGCTGAGTATAATATGTTGTGACAGTACTTTAAGTGACTCATGGTAATTACAAACCTTGTCACCTCATCTTGTGCTCATTTTTGACCACTGTTTGAACCTTAAATGTGTGCCACATCGTAATTTTGGTTTATTTTCCTGTTTCCTTTAAAGGTACATAAATAATTGTTTTTAGGATATTTGATAGAAAACATGCCAGCTAATGTTAAGCTCTTAACTTTGCACTATAGATTTGTGAATAATGCTCATAATCCTTCAGTTTTACCTCAGTGTATGAAAACACTTGAGCTTGTATACTGGTTGTAGGTCTAATTTAAAAAAAAAATTCTTAGTACTAACTAAATTAGTAATGAGGATTTGAGTAGTGACCTAATCCTATTAGTAGGGGAGAGAGCGTCATCCTTTCAATTGATAGCATGGTAGAAAGTACGGAGTGCTGTCAAACCAGCTTGGTTCTAAAAGGTTTGGTGCATGGAGGAAAAGAAGCAGAAATGGAAATGAATGCATCCCCCCCCCCCCAGTGTTTGCTAAAGCTGCTGCTGTACTGGGGTTCAGAAAAGTGCTCTCTCTCTCTCTCGTCCACCTCAAAGCCCATCTGTGCTTTGCTTTCTGCAAACTCCACTGCTGCCTCCTGTTGTAAATGATTTGATTCTGATCTGAAATTTTGAGCAATTCCCAATGGATTCCTGTCGTTCATTTCTCAGAGCAGCTGGATTTTAGTACTGTCAAATGTATGTTTCTTTACTTTCCTGCTAAGTGAAAGTCTCTGCAGGTCCTACTCCTAATGACACAGTGAACTATTTTACTATTATCGCATCAGTAAAATTTGTGAATCCAAACGTATAAAATAGTCCTGATTTTTTTGTTGTTGTTATAAAAAAACACTAAACAAAAAAACAAAACAAAAGAGGACTTTAAATGACTCGGTTCCTGTTTTAAATGTAAGTTCGTAAAAAAAAAAAACTCACAAAATTTGCATGTTTGTACATTTAACGAGTCTGTGGTACAGTGTCACCTCACAGAAATAGAAACCCTTAGAAAAAGAAAACGTTCGATTTGGCAGCAGACTCGCAAACAGCTCTTCTTCATGTTCCAGTTTGAAGAGCGTTGCCAGTGTGCTAGCCAAGTGCCAGAAATTTCAGCTAGTTGCTGCAATTTTATGTGTCCCCTGGGATAAACTGCAGTATTTTTCACTTTACCCATCATCATTAGTACTACCGCCACCCTGTAATCTCTCTTTCTGTCACTGAGGCAATGGGGCTTCTCTCTGCACTGTGGTCTCGTAATTGTGAGGTAATCATCTTTTCCCTCTTGAGAGCTAAAAGACTGTGTTTACACTTGGTGGGTTTTTTTGGCGGCTCGACTTGGTGAGATGCTAATTTACACTCTCAGCAGCAGAATGAAGCTGCTCTTCTGATTACTTGACACTGGCTTTACACACACAGCCATTCTTTACCTAGCGAGCGTTTGAGGCTGGATGCCATCAGCAGATTGGATAAATAACTCCTACTTTCTCTTTTTTTCTTTGATTGTGTCACCAAAATTAAAAAAAATGTTTTCTCACTTAGGTTTAGTAGTGTCTGTCCCCTTCTGTTTTATTTGTAGTTAAATTTTGAGATATCTGTTTCTGAGGTATTCAGGTGTGTTGAACACTTTTCAATAGAGCTATTTCTACTTTTAAAGAAATGCATCCTGTGAATACTGTTGATTGCGCTCCTGGGGTTCCAATCCCCCAAAACTATGCATTTTCACATAATACTCACAAATAATCACAGCACACTCACACATTAGCATAATGAAAAGCTGCAAGAAATGTCTGTTTCTATGTCTTAAAGCAAACCTACACACTTAAAATAAATAAGTCATGCCCATACACATTCATACATGCGCACACTTGCATACATGGCCCTGTGTTTTTAGCTCTTGCCTTACCCCTCAGATATTGTCCAAAATCACACCCACACACAAACAAATAAAGAATGTTTCAAAACAAACTCCTCAGTCTCAGCATCCAGGCTTTATCTAAATCCCTCTCTCAGCGTGATGAATGTTGGCTCAGATCAGACACAGCCCACAAGTCCATTTGACGGTGCATTGATCTCATAGTTGGTTCATATCATTCTATATTCTGAATTAAGATGGGCATTACCAGTCCCTCTTCTCCCTGTCATGGCTATTATCTTGGCAGCTGTACTAGTAAAGGGACCGGCTGCCTGTGAATTTAGAACCATTTCCATCCTTTACAAAATTTAGATAAAATGTAGTCAATGTACTGATAGATTTAAACATATTAAATCAAATATAATCACTTAATTTCAACCTACTTTTAGTCACTTATGCTGTCTTCCATTGTTCTTCATATCCATTTTTGCATATGTTATTCTACTCTTTCCTCACATATAATCCCATCTTTCATCACTCTTCCTCTATCCCCTCCTTCCCCTCTCAGTTCCTATCCATTCATCACCCTGTGTGTGTTTTCCTGTTTCCTTCGTCCCCTCCCTCCACCTCTGTGTCATTCAATCCCTCTCTCCATCATTATCTGCCCTCTTGCACTTCCATCTCTTCTTGCAGCCATCCTCCCTACTTGGCCCAGGAACAGAGACATTCCTGACCTGGACTTATCTCTCTTGCAGAACAGCTCCTGTACCTGCACCACCAGATAGGCTTTGTGTCCTACACATGCCTGTTGCTGGCTGTTTGACACCCTTCCTTCAAGCTTGAAGGCAGCTTAGATTAATCTGCTCAACTTCCACCTTTGTTCTTAATGGGACACACTTAAAGCTCTGTGGATGGCTCGCTTTGGCTTTTACCAAAGCCATGTTATTAGTTGATCAGTAAGCTTCTCAGCTTAAAGTGCGAGTGCCTATTAAGATCAAGAAATACTCTTCTTCTCTTAGTGCAGGCTATAAAAAAAGTCCTTAAAGATTATACTGTAATACTCAGGTCTAATTTAATGTTTGGAAATACACACCAGAGCCAGCATAAATGTATATTACTCTCAGTGATCCTTATTGCTAGAGACGTTAGACCCTCCATGGTCATTGTAGTCAAGTAATTTGACCCTAACGACTGATCCAACATCTTTATGTTGCCTGACTTTACAAGCCAGTCCTGACATTCCAGCACTAATGGCTGTTCCATTAACAACAGTCATTTCATTATCTCCAAGAGTCCCTTGTTCTGGTTATGGTATCCAGAGAGCACTTCAAAGCATCGTACTCATCAGCCTCGTCAAGCTGATGGATGGCTGATTAGAGATGTGGGAGACGCTTTTGCCAAAATAAATCAGCAGCTGTTTTAAGATCCAAGCATTTTTATTTGGATGGATGTTTTGAAAAAATCAGTTTGATTTGGTCAGTGTGCATGGATGTTGAGTGTAATTGTACAAACCTACGGGTGTGTGTAGCAGCATTTGAGCAGATAAAAGGTTTATGTGTTTAAGTTTTCCTGTTTAGTGAGGGCTTAAGATGGATAGAGACTGAGAACGGGCACAAGAAAAAGAAGAGTGATAGAAGACTCAAAGCATAGTAATTGGGTAAATTAACCTGAGGTCATGTAATGTGGTGGAGCTTTAGACCCCCCTCTGTGTGTCTGTAAATGTTTTATAAAGCTGTCTTTGAACTCATTAACCAGAGCAAGATGAGTGAGTCCAAGGTGCCTTGAGGAAATGAGTAAAGGCTTTGTTTTTGAAAAAGCCATATTGGTTCTAACATTCTCTCTGCTCCATTGACTCGGGCTTGAGCACACAGTCCTTGTTAAACTCCATTAAGCACCAATGGTAATTCTTGCACCGCTGGAAAACTGTCTCTTTTCTAATAAAGTGTAACAAACATAAATTTTTCAATGGAAAAAATACATTCAGCGATCCAGCTACCTACAATATGTTTATGCAATCCTGTTTTCTTATTAAAAATAAATGATCATTTCCCATAATGTAAATTACTGTGCTGATGTGGGAAACAGTTGTGTTAGACTTTCGGTTAAAGAAAGTCTAGCACAGCCAAGTCTAGGTGACATTGTAAATGTGTAGTTTATTTCAATTAGATTTTTTTTCCTTTACCCCTGAAGCTCTATTGCCGTCCGCTTCTTCTTTTTTCTGTGGACCCAGTATTAGGTCCCCATCCTTGCTCGAGGCACCAATGCTTCAAAAAAGTTTCTCATTTATCATGGCTGCAGCTAAAAACGGTCAAGATTAACTACCCTATTAAATGCAAGATAGTGCAGGGAATCTCATTCATAACAGTCTTAGACATTAATCAGTCATGTTTCATCCTCAGGCCAATGGAGTATTTTAAGCTTTAAGTTGTTCTCTTTAGTTATTCTGGCCAATAACTTGTGTGTCCCTTAGTGTTGAAGTTCTTGGTTGTGTTGCATTTCTGGAATGGATTTCACAGTTTAACTGATATTCAGATATATAAACACAGAATAAATTTGTGTAGGCTCAGTCTCGCTTTGGGTGGTGTGCAAGTTTTCTCCAAGCTCTAATAAAATCTTTAAGACATGCTACCACAGATTCCAGTATCTAGACTGCAAAATACCCTCATGCAAGTTTGATGCTATTAATCCCATATTCAAAGCATCTGTTTGATTGCTTTGTAGAGATAAACAGTCAGTTAATGATTTTTCCCATACCCGAAAAATCACTATATGTAAATTCATATTACATTAGATGCAAGTCTTTCAATAAGAGTGTTTGTTTTGGTTTTTTTTCTCAATTTCTCCAAAAGTTTTCCCCTCTTGGGCCCATCACTATGTGGTGTACATGTCTACTTCCTCGTGTGCAGTCTTGTCAAGAAACAAAACAGCGGAGTCTAAGATGGTCCATTTGTTCAACTTTTGAAGTTGCTCGATGTGTGTTGATCTTAAAATGAGGTTTATGTGTTTGTCTGTGACAGTCTTGCCATGGGTGGCTCTGGCTGTGCAGGGCTTGGATCTAGTGTTCAGTTGTCAGCTGCAGTTTATCCTTCTTTTCCTTTATCTTCTGATGACACTCACTTTCACTCATTGCCTTTCAGGCTCAAATTCCTCGGGCTCAGAGAAATGGTCCTGGCAACAGCCAAATGTCTATCAACCTAGTCCAACTGTGACAGAAAAGAGAAGGCGTAAAATTAGATATGAAGTTAGTATTGGTACTGTGGGGTGGGAGAGCAGCACAGTCGTATAGCTGCCTTCTCGTTTCAGTTCATGCAATTCCTCCTTTGTTGTGGAGACAATTGTTAAATCAGTTTCTACTTTAACCAATGTCTACTATAACGTTCTTTCTCCCACTGGCTCCTGGAACATTAAATGAGAGTTTTTGTTTAAAAAAAAAAAGAAGCAAATGTAATTTCTTTGTATAGTGCTAGTTTAACCCAGAGAAATGTATGTAAATATCTAGAGGTTTAAGATAAATCTATAGAAGTAGTAGTACTCACCCCTGTCACTGCTGGAAATAGTGCGATGATCAGCTGCTCCTAAGACTGTGTCAAAAGAAATAGTTTGTATGCAGACGGTTTCATTTTAGCATCTGGTTAAATCAGTTGTGCTTTATGCTTTCACTACATAAAACAAACAGACGCTAGATCGTTCTTTTTCAAATTTAAAGATCTCAACAGGCATGAAGCTTTTTTGGCATTTTAATGTGATAATACTAACTGTAACTGACTGAAAATACATTTTAGCCAGTTTGCTACAGGTGAATGAATTTGTGGAAACACCATCACTGATCCTAAAAGAGCAATAAGCTGGTTAACCAACATGCCCAGCAATATGATTTATTTTTTTAAACTAGCCCCAGGCCATCAGATCATTGATGATGTTGAACCTTGTTACTGATTTTTCTCTTTTTAAGAACTTGAATACTTTTTATTGCAAGATTAAATGTGTAGCCAGAGTTTACAGATACTACAACAAAGTCACGCAGCCAAAAACTGGTGCTCTGCCAAAATCTTCAGAATTTCTGTTCTCATCTGACAGCAGTTGGTTTGATCAAAGGGCATATCGTACACAGATCTAGTGTTATATATAACCGCCCTACTGTTACTATACTTTAGAATTTTTTCTCTGCTTTATATAACAAATTACAGCATGTACAGTGGCATTTGTCATTGTCATGCCTTGATTTTGGCATTGCCAGTAGATAAAAGTCCACTTCTGTTGGTTTGTAAGCTTAAAAAAAAATCAAACCAAAAACCCAAACGACCAAATGAAGTTCGATATGTATTCATTCCTTTCCAAATTTATTTTGAATTTGGCATAATTAAACCAATTGATGGTTCAGTATATCCAAAATCTAGGTTACAGAAATTGTGTTGTTGCCCAGCAATGAAACGGTTCTTGGTTATGTTATGAGTAAATTCATCCTGCTTCACCTAACCTATCTGTATCAATCTAACAATACCCCTTCTGAAAATTCATGAAATCAAATATTTGTTGTTGTGTAAATGTATACTGTGTGTAGGATTAAGAGAACCAACAATTACATAAATTAAAGGAAACTGCTCTGTAGTTCCTGGTAGTCATGCTGGTGGAACCAATATCAGCACTTTGAAATGCCACGTCAATGGCTCTTTTGATTGCAGCCCTCTCTGTGAGTTGTTATGTGGTTAATGTGTGTGGTCTCTTGCATGGATTATGGGAGACAAACACTTTGGCTCTTCTTCCAAGTCTCCTCCGGCACTTGACAAAGTGTGCTATGCATTTCTTTTTCACACCATCCGTTCTGGTTGCTAGGAGACTGGTTGATGTTCATTCTTGACCCAGCTCACTTCTTGTTATTTATTTCTCTTTCTGAATCATTCTTGTTCCTTAACTGTAATACTAAAAAATATTTTTTAAATTATATTCAAGAATTAATAGGCTTATGTAAAGAGGCATAACAGAAGGTCACAGCATTGAAACTGATGTTTTGCCATTTTACTGCCAAGTCTTTTTCCTTTTCTTTTTTTCTTTTTTTCTTTTTGTTTTCCTCAGTGAGAAAGTTTGGACATTTGTCAGAACTGGACTAGTTATGTATTAATATCAAGTAAAGTGTGGAAATGATGAGGCCACATTAGTGCGTTTCTCTCATCTCTTCTCTTGTACATGGAGGAGAGTGTTTGCACCTAAACTGAGGCTTGATCGGTCTACTTTCTTCCTGTCAATTGAAACTATGCACTGATTATTGGCAAATAACAAGGTTCCACCTTTATGTGCCATTCTGGCCTTGAACCTCAAATATTAATGTAAAAATGATTTCACATAAGTGAACAAACACCTCATCATATTTTCACTGGAATCTGCGTACAGCGTGTCCTAGATTTGCTTTTTTCCTCTTGCATAACACTTGCCATCACTGTATCATGGTAAACCAGCGTATGCCGTTTAAAAATACAGCTACTTATTTTCCTTTAAAAGTGATACAAGGATGCTTATTCGCACAGCATAGCATAGCAGGCCACTAGGGGTTGGTCCCTACTGATGGAATTTCCAGCTGAGTTCAGTGACCTGTGAAAGACGGCAATTAGTTAAACGCACAAACACAAAAGAGAAACTATGTTGACTAACTATGGAAGAAAGTAAAGGGGTTTTGGTAAGCTTAACAACTAATTTACTGGTTGACAAATCAGTATATATTCTGACTTTAAGGTTTCTTTTTACTAGTCTGCACTCCCGTCTTCCCTGTGTCACTCACAGATAGACAACACAGAGTGGTCATATAAAAGGAGCTACCATTTCTAGAAGGTGGTTGTTTCTAACCAAGAACAACACAATGGTCAGTAAACGTCAACAGTGTGGTCGCTCTGACTGACCAGCTGGTCGAGGTTCAGTCCAAATTGAATGTGTCTGTCTACCACATACATACTATAACTCTGTGTGGGTTTAGGCTTAGCTCACCCTCACCCACCCTAACAAAGGGGTTGAAGGAATTATGAAAGTAAATGGATTTAAAAAAGGAAGAATTGGACTCATTCATTTGAGTACAATGTCCAGAATCCATAAAAATGGCACAGACTAGCACAGTTTTCTCTTTCAAAGGTACAAAAAATAGAAGCAAACAGGGAAAAGTTGTGGGTTTTTTTTTGTTGTTGTTGTTATTTTTTGTTTCTTTTTTGCTCATCCCTACAGCCAATCTGCTACTGTGAAACTGCTCTGTTCACCAGCAGCTAACTGCATGGTGGAAATATGGGACAAGGCAGGATTTGCCTCATATCATGCAGAGTTAAATGCTGTGAGATGCTGGCAATGAGCTTCTCACTGACATCTATGCTGTTTGAGACCAGTCTGTTAAACCTCTTCATGCCTTACAATTGCACTGTGAAATATATAAGAAAAACACCAAGGCATGAGCTGGTTCAAAAGGAAGATGTTTTTGAACACTCATCCTTAACGTCCTCACTGACATGAGGTAGCATACTGTGAGACTGCTCCTCCCCGCAGGCAGCCATCTGGAAGAGTAGGGAAGAATGGAGGTATGCAGGGAGAGGAACATCTGGTCTTCCCTGAGTTTGCACGGACAGAAAAGATGATGGATGTAAAAAACTTACACCCCGCCGGGCCCAGATACAGACCTACATTTCTGATTTTATAGGCATGCAAAATGGTTAAATATCATGACTCTCGCTAGACTGTGTGTTTGTCATCTTGCAATCCATCTGTGATGTAGTCACACTGATCATTAAGTCCACTATTTCATAATGGATGCACAGATTAGAGCAACATCTGTGCTACCTACTCTGCAGCATTAGTTGCTCTGACCTACTAATAATTCCAGTGTTGATAATGGATTTCTGTGTTTTATAGTGTATTATGTATTACTTAAGTGTATTATCAACAGCATCAAGCTTAGCTGTTGCTTTTATGCTTTTATGTCACTATAATGCATGCCCCTTGTATTGCTGTGTAAATGACTTGATAGTGGTGTAATGATATTGTATTATGGTCATAGGTATATATTTCTTAGACACCTTTTGAGGTATTTTTAGTGTTTCTAAGAATGCGGTTTGGATGATTGTATATTGGGTATAGCAAGAAAAAGTGTTGTGCTTTATGTTATGAAAGTGCTTAGGAAGAGCTGGAGGTACAGTGTACTACTGTGTATTACTTTTACCAAGTGTGTATAGTAGTATGCTGGGATGTGTCTTGACTGTGCAGTGCCCTGTAGACTTGATGTAAATCAGTTCATGGATCAAGTCTGCAGAGCAGTGTGCCTTTTTAATATTGAGCCTTACCAGTACACTTGGTGAGACACCCAGCAGTGAAACCCTAAGCATAATATATGTATACACACACACACACACACACACACACACACACACACACACACACACACACACACACACACACACACACACACACACACACACACACACAAACAGTAAAGGAGAGGCTGTGGACATCCAGGTAGATATACACAGTAGGCAAACACAAATGATGACTCACCTTTGCTTATTTGCAGTCTCATTCAAATGTAACCACAACTTGTTTTAAATGTAGCACACATTTGCATTTGTCCTTGTTTGCAAATAATACTGAGAAATAAAATATTTACACTTCCAGTTATCCTTCATAAAACTCAACTGAATGCACAAGTAGCCAAGACACACACACACACAAAAACCGCTCCTTTTTACACTCACTCTCTTGCACATAATAATGACACCGAAGGAATTCCAAGCAGCTTCTTAATCCAAGCAAGTGCTGACGGAGGCTTAGATTGAATGGAGGAAGAACGAGAGATGTTTAGATGTGCAGGTGAAAGGGCAAAGGGGTTTATAGGTGAGTGGACAGAAGTCAAGATCAGAGAATGGGCTTTTTCCTCGTAGTATTAGTTCTTTCAAGGTATTCCTTTATCCAAAAAAGAGAGGTAACATGTCTTTTGCACATGTAAAAAAATTGGTTCTGCATTTGCTTTCTTCCTTAAGTCTTTTTTTTTTTTTTTTAAATAAGATTTTTTTTAATCGATAAACAAAAACACAGCTCTGTTTTCTGTATGGTTGCCTAAATTCATCTTCTGAACATGTGTTGCTGATTTCTCTGATTTCTTGCTCTGCAGGTATGACTACAGAGAAATGCTGTACAACTCCACATTCTGTCTGGTACCTCGAGGACGACGGCTGGGTTCCTTTCGCTTCTTAGAGGCTTTACAGGTCAGTTATTAAAAACGCACATATTGCTTTTTACTGCTGACTGTATTTTGTTAGAATATAGGCTCATTGTGAATTTTATTCAATATTTTAGGGTGGTGAAAACAAATGTAATCATAAAACAAATGTTAAAAAAAAAAAAAGACTAAGTGGGAAGTCTCACAACTAAAAGAAACAGCTGCTCCCTGAATCTACGCAGTAGCTATGTTGTAACCGTAAACCCATCTGTAACTCTACAAATATGACCTCCCTGGAAGTGTAGCTAAACATCGCGTCAGCATGGTCTGGAACCATTGTGATTGGCTTGTTCACTACCGTCGATTCCTCTTACCCATTTCTAGATACTTTTTTGCCATAGTTTTTAAATCGGTGAGAGAATAACAACCAATGTCAGTATAAGGAATATTAATCATAGCGTCAATACAAGGACTCACAAATGTCAGCAAATTCCTGGAGAGAGAATGCTGATATTGGATGTACAAAGAAGTGAAAAAACTTTAGGGATAAATATGTCTGTGTCATAGACTTTACAAAGTCTATATTACACTTTAGTCATCACAGCTGGTAGCATGCCTTGATTTGGGAGGGGTTTTTTTTTTTTTATATCGGATGCTCCTCCTGATGCAGCCCCTGTTTTTGTTTTTTTGTTTTTGTTTTGTTTTTTTCTTCTTCCTAGGATTGAATCAGGAATCTTTTCCTTGTTAGACAAATGTGTGATCACTACACTATGGAGCCACTGTGGCATCTCACCAAATGTAGATCCCAGAGAAGGCAGTCTTTCAGAAATAGGGAAGTAGTCTTCATCACCCTTCATGGAAAAAATGGTCCAGTAATTTAAGAACGCTGTTTCTTCTGCACATCTGTGAGGGCATCATTAATATTGGACAGGGTTTGGAGTGGTGCATGCTGCCATCCTACAGTTTATGTATAATTTTTAAATGAGTTATATTTAAAAACAGTCTGCTACTTAGACTGATATTTAATTTTTTTTGGAAACAGGGTTGTATAGTACAATAGTTCAGGAAATACAAATCTTATGCAACATTATCTGTTTAATTTTGCTTGAAGAAGCTATTTTACACACTCAACACACACACACAGTTGTGTTTTCATATCTTTGTGAGGACATCTAATTGACATAATGCTTTCCTTGCAGCCCACCCTAATCATCAAAAATGAATGCCTAACACTTAGCGTAAACCTAACCATAACCTAATTGTAACCCTGACACTAAAACCACATTTTGAGCCTGAAAAATGCCTTCAAGCTCGTGGGGATGGGCATTTTGTCCCTACAAGAGCTGTTGGTCCCCACAAGATACTGACATTCCAATTTTTGGTCCGCACAAAGATATGTAAACATGGTACACACACACAAACACAGAGTCAGAGTATTCTTAAGGAATCACTTTAAAATTTGAACATGAATAAATCTCAGCTGATGTCCAGCCCACACAGATTGTAAGGTGCTAAGATCATTAAGGCATCATCATTTTACAGTCTTTCTTATATTAAGCAAACATAGATTAAATTGATTCAAGAAATAATGTTGTGTGTCAACCCCGAAACTGATCAAACAATGAAGCTCCTCATCAGCACTCGAGAGTGCAAAAAGTGAAGTGCTTATTTAGTCCTAGTAGCTCTCTCACTAGGGCTGTGCGATATGACCAAAATCTCATATCCCGATATAAAACATCTATCGTCCCGATAACGATATAAATCACAAAAATTTTACATTTTCTGTAAATTCTGCGAATCTGGCTTAGCTGAAGTGTTTCCAGCTGGGCGTCGTGTACCTGGAGTCGAGTGTTTTAACTGATGCATGAAACGATACATTTTTAGACATAGATTGTAACGGCCGCCGTTTCCTTTGTATTTATTACACAGCGTGCTGCAGGGAAAAGCCTGTTCTAACGTTTGAGTCTAAGGTTTATTTTTTAGCACCTGACGGCTCTTTTTTGCTTCTCATCCGTAAATACTCTGCATACTTTTTCACGTGATTCAGTTTATTTTGAAAAGTCTCAACAGGATCTTGAGCTTTATTGTGAAAGGTTTATGTGGAAAATAAACAAGCGGACATGCGATGGTTTTACCGTCGTTGTTGCTAACGAAAACGCATAAAAACAGGTCCTTGTCCGTCTGTAGTGTGGTTATATTAAATATAAGAGAAAGAGAGAACTTTAACAAATTAATATAGCCACTACGGTGACCATCAAAACGGTGAAAAAAATATTGCCGTAAACAGTTTATTTTGCGACACCACGAAACAAACGATAGCGTAAAATGACATGATAGATGTTTTTATATCGTCATCCGATATATATCGTTATATCGAACAGCCCTATCTCTCACCCAGTGCCAGTCATTTTGTTAATGTGCAGCTAGTGTTACTTTAGCTGCGTATGACTGACAGCTTTTTCTGCCATCTTGTTTCTTTCTTTTTTTTTTCTTTCTTTTTTTAAAAAAAAATCTGGTTCAGCTTTTTCCATTCCTTTAGGTGACTCCCCCCCCCTGCATTTAATGTTCCTCAATTATCCAGCAAGTGTCCCTAATTCAACCCCAACACAGTAATCTCATTCACACCGTCTGTCTGTGTTTTAGGTGTACAGAGATGGCCAGGCTCATGTAGTGACAGCGTGCTCAGATCATACGTTGAAGAGTGCCTAAGTTAATTTTATTTAACGTATAGTTTCACTTGAGGCAATTTATGTTGTTAAATGAATGTTGTAGGAGATGGAACTAAAATGATGAGTTTTGATTTTACCAGAGGTCATGGGCACTGCCTCTGTATTGAATGAAATTGGAAGATGATTACATCACGGGGGAGGCCACGCATAGACAGGACGCCAGAGGAGAAAGCAGTGTGTCTGCAGTGGAGTTAGAATGCAGAGGTTGGCTAGATTGTAGGGCTGGGCCGTGGCAGGGAGAGGCACTGGGGTGTGTGTAAACACTTATACAAGAAGCAAAGAAGTTGAGTAGGACAGACGCACGGAAATTTGACGGAATTTGTGAAAGCGAACAGGCTGTTGTGAGGCATAATGCTCCAGTGACTGAAGTGAGTGAGTGAAGATTTTCTATCCATCCATCCATCTTCTTCCGCTTTATCCGGGGCCGGGTCGTGGGGGCAGCAGCCTAAGCAGAGAAGCCCAGACCTCCCTCTCCCCAGCCACCTCCTCTAGCTTATCCGGGGGAACACCAAGGCGTTCCCAGGCCAGCCGAGAGATATAATCTCTCCAGCGTGTCCTGGGTCTGCCCCGGGTCCTCCTCCCGGTGGGACATGCCCGGAACACCTCACCCAGGAGGCACCCAGGAGGCATCCTTGTCAGATGTCCGAACCACCTCAGCTGGCTCCTTTCGATGTGGAAGAGCAGCGGCTCTACTCTGAACCCCTCCCGGATGGCTGAACTTCTCACCCTATCTCTAAGGGAGAGGCCAGCCACCCTTTGGAGGAAGCTCATTTTAGCCGCTTGTATCCGCGATCTCGTTCTTTCGGTCACTACCCACAGCTCGTGGCCATAGGTGAGGGTAGGGACGTAGATCGACTGGTAAATTGAGAGCTTCGCTTTTACACTCAGCTCTCTCTTCGCCACGACGGACTGGTGCACCGTCCGCATCACTGCAGCCGCAGCACCAATCCGTCTGTTGATCTCCTGCCTCCTTCTCCCATCACTCGCGAACAAGACCCCGAGATACTTGAACTCCTCCACTTGGGGCAGGAACTCATCCCCGACCCGGAGTGGGCACTCCACCCTTTTCCGGCTGAGAACCATGGCCTCAGATTTGGAGGTGCTGATCCTCATTCCTGCTGCTGGAGTGAAGATTTTCTTTTTTTAAATCTTTATTTAATTAGAGAGTGAAACTCTTGAGATTTACAGTATCTCTTGCTGTAGTGCCATCGTCCAAGACAAGTATCATTAACCCAGCATGTTTTAGTGGGAGAAAGCAGAGCTTCCGGAAAACGTGCAGACATTTTACCCAGATTTCTGACTTTTTTGGAAACCTGGTTGCAAAGTAATTAAGGAAATCCAATGCTTAATGTTTAGTTCCTCTAGAAGAAACTACATTATAGGACTGAACCACCCCTCTTACTTTTATATTTTGGTTCCAAGGAGCCAGGTTTTATTGTGATTTTTAAAGTGGTTTTAAGCAGTAGTTCTCCAGGCTTTCTGAAGGTTTTTCAAAGTTTTTTCTTTGGCCATTGGCAGCTTTTCCATTGATTTTCAGTCTAGTCCTTGTACCTGACCATTTTCAAAGGGTTTTTTTCTTTTGGACCACATAACACTGACCTATGAAGTCTTCAAGAAAAAAAGGTACTTAACTTAATTGATGAACCATGTTGTGTCTACACACAACAGATGGCAAACAACCAATTTTAAATAGCATCTTTAAGCACTTCAACATGTGAAAAAAATGCACAATTTGTTCCCATTTCCTCAGCTGAGTTGAGTGAAAATGCAAAAGATATATAAGTTAGAAACACAAAAAATAATATTTTTCCACCTAGAATAGGATTACCAAAGAGAACAGGACAGGAGGACAAAGAGGACAAAAGAAGAATTGGCACACACCTAAAAAGAAAAAAAAAAACATCTACAGCATGTGAACAGTATATGAAAGTCATGCCCTAAAGAAACAGGAAAAATCCAGCAATGACCTATTTTCCTAGCAAAGTATAGAGAACTGAACAGTGGCTTGAGATTTTGGTATAGAATAGTATATATCATAGCAGAAAGTTTATCATACTGAGTTTTTATAATGGTTCTTTCACATATTGGCTGTGTAATATGCTGAGTTACCTACAAGGGTTTGAAGATGATTTCTCTGTGAGAGCAGCTAGGCTGGTAAAGCATGCAAAGACCTTTGCTAATGACAAGAAGATGATTAGATGAATACTGCAGCACTCTGATGCACGAGTGTTTGTTCCTGGATGCACAAGACCAATCAGTGAATGGCAGTCCGCTTAACAGATTACAGGAGGCTGCTGTGCACCACTAAGACACAAAGACATCCACCAACAGACACACCTCAGTAAGAATTTCATTAATCTCTTAGACACAGGGGTTTGATAGTTAAGCCATTTTAAAGTTTATCTTCCTTTCCACTAAGTACATTGATCATTTTTATGAAGCCACACTGCCTAGTCACTTTGAGAGGTAGTCATCACAGTATTGCAGTGATTCTGTGGTTTACGGAAATGTGCTGTGAAAAAAAAGTGTCGATCCAACTGTTTAAACTGCCTGATATGAGTACCTCCTTTATTTTATTGCCTCCTAAAAGAGAAATTATTCCACAAGACCGATGCCTGGTTGTTCCCTTTGAATATGAATATTGAGTATAAATATTTTAAGACTCAGGTAGCAGGCAATATGGCACTGGCAAACTGATTGCACTCTTATCCAACTTCTCCTCCCTGCTTAAGATATTTACTGTAAATTTAAACGTTATTATCATACTGTGGGTCTCACAAGTTTCACAGGTTCCATTCTTAAAGCGGTTCCCCTTATTAACAGTTCATTTCCTCTCTGTATTTGTGGTGTTACTCTTGCAGGCAGCTTGCGTGCCAGTGATGCTAAGTAATGGCTGGGAGCTTCCCTTCTCAGAGATCATCGACTGGAATAGGGCAGCTGTTATTGGGGATGAAAGGCTGCTATTACAGGTAAGCAGAGCTTCTAAGTTAACATCTAAAGCAGGATACCCTATATACATATAGAGGTCGAGTGCCATAATAGCTCAGTAAAACCTCCTAGAATACCACTAAAAAACACCACCGTCATATTGCCATTTTTTGAATTTTTGTTATTTTGTTGTTGTTTTTTTTATCCCTCATCACCAGTGAAAGTTATTATAATAAAAGCATTATCTCCTGTCTTGATGTTTTTGGTTATTTTATCAGAATCTAATTCATTGGATAGATTTCAATGCATACATTCATGTGAAAAAGAAGGTTGTCAAAGGACTATAAAAAACTGAGTACGCCACATGATTTAGTAGCATGTAGAACCACATTTGTTGTTTTCTGTGAGTTGCTGCTGTTTTTTGTGGTCATCGTCTTGTTGCATGACTCATTTTCAGCGAAGCTTTAGCTGTCAGACAGAGGGCCCCATGTTTGACTCTAGACACACAGAGGAGCTTGTGGTCGACTCAATGACTGCAAGGTGCCCAGGTTCTATGGTTTTGAAACAAGCCAAAATCATCATGACTCCACCACTGTGCTTGATAGTGTGTATGAGTCATTTGTGCTGATATGTTCTTTTTTCTTTTTTTTTTCCTTTGTTTGTTTGTTTGTTTGTTTTCCAAATGTGGTGCTGTGAATTGTCTCCACTTCTGCTCCAGAAGTTTTGTAGTTTGTTCAGGTGCGACTTTGCAAGTCATGCTAAAATATTCTTTTTAGAGAGAAAAGCCTTTCTTCTGGCAATCCTTCCAAACAAGCCATGCTTGTTCAGGCTTTTGCAAATTTTACTGTCATGATGTTTAACATTTAAATTGCTAACTGAGGCCTACATAACCCACCCACCCCCAATTTCTAAACATTGCACTGTCTGACCTCGTTCACTGGTCAGACAGTCTTCCTGTTCAATGGCTGCTTGTGTTTCGGGGCTTTGCTTTGAAATGTCTCCATAGGTCATGACACTGAGCTTGTCACTCATGCCGAGTGTGGTCACCATCAATTTTGCGATTTTGAATTTCCTAGGATGTTGAGTCATGGTAAAATAGTGGCCTTGTGTTAAAATGCACAAACTGCCAACACTTCTGCTTTTATACATGTACACACTTGATGTGACGGTGATGAAGGAAGCTGTAGTACCCATACTTGCCAAATGTACAAGAGACTTCAGTGCTTGTGATGAGCATTGTCAGTATCGGTTCTAGTAAAGTGTCATCATGGATTATCTATTATTAGTTCTTATGATAACATTTTACATACAACTCTAAGGGTGTTAATTCTTGTAGATGATGATGATGATGTAGATTGAAGATGAGTTTGTTTAGTTTTTTTCCCCCTAAACACTGAAGGTTTTTGGCATGTCTTAAAAAGGGATGGTAACAGCAGCATGCAGGTGTTCCTTGCTTCTTTTTTCCAGTTTTTGTTTATGTCAGCTAGCAAGTGCAAAGTGTCTGAATATTGCTGCATTTGAGGGCACATTTTCAATGACCTCCATGAATTGTTCAGTGCTGATTTGTTGGTTTTAACCCCTTTAACCTGAAACTACTATACAGCAGATATGACAGCAGAACTGATTTGTGTATTGAGATTATCCAGTTTAAGCTGTTCTTTTCTACTATCTTCATTAAAATAAATGTTCTTGCATATCTTACCTGTTCCCTAGATCCCTTCAACAGTGCGCTCCATCCACCAAGATAAGATCCTCTCCCTGAGACAGCAGACACAGTTCCTGTGGGAGGCTTATTTCAACTCTGTGGAGAAGATAGTACTGACCACACTGGAGGTACATACGCACCTACATACAACTCTCTACATGTGTGTGACTATATACAGGCGTAAAAGTGCTGTGTATTATTTGTCATATTTTAAAACCTCACTACTGTGTTAGTATTTTTCACTCCTGTATTTGTGCATAAATACAAGCGTAGAAATACAGTTAAATTATAAATCCATTAGTTGTCTTATCATTTAGGAATGATTCAATTCTTTTCATTATTCTTATCAACTTCGTAGTGACATATTATCAGTACAGACTGTGTAGTAGCACTAATACAATGAAAATGCTCAAAACCACATTGAAAACCAAGAGGAGTGATGTATATTGTTAAGCACTGCTGTCATGTTTTGAGGCTGTGTATCGCTGTGGCTTGGCTATCAATCATGTCAGTAGTTTGTTCCTGTCAGACTCCATTTATCTGTAGGCTTCCCGGTGAATAGCAGCCTATCACGCTGCTCTTGGGCTAGAGTTACAAACAGACAAAGATGAGAGCGGTAAAGAATGGAAAAGGATAAAGAGGCAAGAAAAAAAAGCAAAAAGGATATTGTAAAGCTGTGGAAGTGAGGATTTTTTTTTTCTTTAAACTCATCCTCTGTTTACATGGTTAAATATTTGTGTGTCTATAAATTTACCTGACACTATTTTATGACAACAAATGAAGGTGACCTCTAAGTGACTGAAAAACTATCTGAATGGCAGGTGAAGAAGATCATGTTACAGCTGTTTTCCATAACATGCAGTCAGGCTTATGGCTGACTGCAATTCACACCAATAATAGTTATGCTCGTATAACTTTACAGACATTTCATACCTAGAGTAAGTAAGTCAGAGCATTAGAAGGCAGAGATGGCTTTTCCGTGTCAGCGGGCTAAAGTTACAACCCCGAGAAGCTGATGTTCGATCTGTTTACACTCAGCATCTTAACCCTGTACCGACATATCCCACAGTGCAACACCAAATCAGCTATGTTTTGACTCCTGATGCACTCTTTTAGCAAGCTACCATTATCTGGGGATTCTTGATATTTTGCCATAAACAAGGTAAAAGTGAACCTGAACAATCAAGTTTATCACCACATGTATTCTGCTAGAAATAAACAGGGTTTGTTGTGGTCTGTAGCTACACCATAACTACTGAGGACACTTAACATTTCTATTAGGATATCCTCTTAATGTCTAGGAGTCATCAGGGAATGTCAGTGGGAACAGGTGATGCTGTGGGCTTGCAAAGCTTACAAGCATACAGAGTGTAATATTGGGCTAAATAACTAAACATGACTTTTAATTTCGTTACAGAGAGTCCATTGCGAAAAACTGTCATGACATTCTGAATTTTTAAAAATCGTTCTTAAACGATTTATTTAAATTTATTTATTTTAGTTTTTTTTTTTTAATTAAGAAGAAGAAAGGAAAACAAAATCAAGCATCCTCATGTTTTCCTAAAAATAAAAGGGGGAAAACTGGGTTCCTTCAGTTCTCACAAGATCACAACAACAGGGAGAATTTCATGGTTTGAGTTAAAGCTATGTCACAACTATTGTTACTCAATATTAATGATTTCAGTAAGGTAAAATATCATTTTACCGTTTCTATATTTGGTACCAGCGCACATTTTGAGCTTCGAACACACTTGATGTCAAATGCAGTGGACTGAATGATCAGATCTCATTTTTGGATTTAAAAATTCTAAAAAAAATGAGCTTGTCTTGAAAAAAATAAATGCCGCAAATTTGTCCAGCGAAATTATGTGTTTGGTCTGAGAAATATTTTTAATGCATGAAACATTCACATGATGTTTATGCATCTGGTGCATAAAGGCTTTTACTGTGTGAGGATCTTACAACATCGGATTTCAGTGTTTTGAACTGATGTCTGTTTTCACAGATTCATAGCATCTCAGTTTCTCAGTATTTACAAAATAGATCTATCACTGTCAATTCTAGTCTAAATCCAACTCTGTAATTTGTTACACATACATAAAATATACCGATGAATACATGAAATTCATTTATATAACTGGGAAACTGAAAGATGAGATATTATAAAGCACAGCCAAAAATTAGTCGACAAAAACCCTAAAAGAGGTTCAAATAACAGAATGAAAGGAGGACGTTTATTAGAAGGCACGACAAGATGAAGACAAAAAGCCCCTCATTTGTATTCTGCAGGATCCTTGTTTATTTGAAGTGACTTGTAATTTCAGTTGTTAATTTTGAGAAGTGCCAGAGGATCTGTGCCTGCACTCAGTTCCCAAGCAGCATGTTGGATTGGACATGCACAATCTCGACGCACAACTCTATTTCCTCGGTCCTTGTGAGATCAGTGAGAAGTTTCTTTGTCTTGAAATAACTCAGGAAAAGCACTGTTGTGATTTTATTTATGATCAATTTACAAATTTACTGAAAAATGTGATCTTGCCCCACCCCCCACTCCCCTCTCCTATTCCTGTAGATAATTCAGGACCGGGTGCTGCTGCACACCTCAAGAAGTAACCTCATGTGGAACAGTCTTCCTGGAGGTCTTTTCACCCTGCCTCAGTACTCCACCTCCCTGAGAGACTTTCCCTTCTACTACGCTAAGCTGGGTCAGTTAATCAATCATGCATGCAGTATAGGAACAACATTACTGGGAGACCCCAGGCTTGGTTAGACTGATTTTATTTATGGCACAACACAGAAACAGGTGGTGTGTGACAGGTGTTAAGTGCTTGTAAACTAATATGTAAATCACGGACAAGTTATGTAATGCATATTTATTATTTTATGATTTGTCAGAGAAGCACATCAGTTACACTTGCCATGTTGTGTTTGTGCTAATTTGTGTTAATTGGCCAGATATTTGGCTTGTTGTTGACACTGGGATTTGGTTAACTGGCTTCCTTTCCTTTACAGACCTAATTAGACCTGTTCAGCTATGCATCCACACAGCTTGAAGTAGATGTGTAAGAAGAAAAAGGTTTTTTTAAATTGCGTGTCCTGTTTTGGTTTTTTTTGCCTTCTAGGTATTAAGCCACCTTCTAAGTTTACAGCGATCATTCATGTGGTCACTCCACTGGTCTCCCAGTCCCAGCCGGTCATGAAGTTACTTGTCGCTGTGGCCAAATCCCAGTACTGTGCCCAGGTCAATAAAAACCCAACACACACATACACACAGCTATGCTCAGACAGACCCGATCCACAGAGGTTATTCCGTGATGCTGATGTGATTTCCTTCTGTCAGTTAATTTAAATGTTTTGCATCCTAAAATGCAGAAAGTTTCCAAAGCATTATTTAAAGACATTTTCCAGACAACCCACACAAGCAAAGCTGCTTTAGTAGGAAAGGGAGGTCTGCCGCTATGTCATTTCTCAGGTTTATCGTATCACCAAAGTGCGGCTGTTGGTTTAAAGCTGCTTTTGAACTGCAGTATTTTATTCATGCTGGAGAGATGAAGGGAGGCTGTCCAAATCATTTGCATTTGCAACATTCCTGCCACAACACATCCACCCCAACACTCCACTCTCTCCGGATCCTTTTATACTCTGGTAATGCACACTGTAGGAAATATAAGAAGCCATTAGCAGTAGAACTATGTAATGTACAGCTGTTCTGCTGACGTGAAAGTTGTGCTTAAATACTGTTGAAATTCAGACATAGAGCTGTTTAAGATATTAATGGTGGCAGTGTTTTAACTACTATGTGTCTGTGCTGTGTTTTGCAGCACGGGTTTCGGTGTGTTCATTCAATCCTGTCGCCTTTTTCAGTGAATATTGGGTTCACATTATCCATTATTTCGACCTTTTGCAAATTCACTAGAAATGTGTACTCATACAGAACTGTACAGCTAAATGTCAGTACATTTTGTTTCAACATTTACAGTAATGACACATCACTGTCGTGTAGGTGGTGTGACAGTTCTGAAAATAGATATGCAGTTTCATGAAGATGCTGTTGTCTTCTACAAAGCTAGTAAAGAGATGGTTTTGAAATTAAAATGAGGTCTTCTTCGTGGTGTTTATCTTTAATATCCATACTTTTTTCCCCTCTTTGTGCAGGTGATAGTTTTGTGGAACTGTGAAAAGCCTCTTCCTGCCAAGCACCGCTGGCCTGCCACATCAGTCCCTGTTACTGTAATAGAAGGAGAAAGCAAGGTAAAAACCTTAGGGGTGTATCTGTCATATTACGCAAGTTGTCCACATTTGGTTTCATTTCGCAAATCTTCTTAACTGAATAAAATGTATTTATTGGACTGCACACAGTATTCAACAATGTCAAAACAAAAACAGTTACTTGGTTTAAGCGGAAGTACAC
Organism: Pelmatolapia mariae; assembly: GCF_036321145.2. Lineage (NCBI taxonomy): Eukaryota > Metazoa > Chordata > Actinopteri > Cichliformes > Cichlidae > Pelmatolapia > Pelmatolapia mariae. The sequence continues at coordinate 47,773,847 of NC_086236.1, read as the reverse complement.
CTAATTTCTGTTTTTCCACATTCTTCTTGGAAGAATCACTAAAGCTCAACCTGGGCTGCGTGAGTGAATTCTATTAGTGGGAATCAGTGCAGAAGGAACAGGTGAATTTCTAAGAAGTACAGCCTTTGGGTCCTTTTTAATTTACTGTTTACTGCATGCCCTGTGATACCTTTTATGCTTTCAACACTTACTAATCTAAGGCCACAACCTCCCTAATGCAGGAGGATGCTAGAGAGTGTCAGCTGTAGGTTCAATCTCTAAACCTATTTTATATTTACCGGGAATTCGATACAAAAATGTTGGATTTATCATTTAGATCTCATAAATAATGAAAAAGACTTAAATTTTAAGCGCAAGTGCTTTTCAGACATGGCACTGGAACGTTGTGTCTTTCTCTCTCACTTCCTGGAGCTTGATTCAAGGAGGTTTATCGGTATTTATCCTGTAAACATGTTTCCAAGCAAAATGAAACTTGTAGTGTATAAGAAACTTGCAGGTATTTATTCAACCAAAGCCCCGTGGGTTGAATGCCAGTGTGGCCAACAAGGTTGTTGCTAACAGCGATTAAAAACCCATATTCTACACTTTGATTAAAAGTGACATTTAGAAGTCTAGACACATATTTATTTTTTTTAGTCCTTATGATCACTTAATAAAATAGTTATTTTTAACTATATTTAGAGAGATATATGAGAGACTGTAGGGAAAAGCACTCTTCTACTTATGGATCCTTATCTGTGTTTTTAAGCTCCTCATTAACACGGTGTGTTTGTACTGTCACTGACTCTGTAAGATGAACAGCTCTGTAGCACAAAGAGACATGAAAGACGCTGACTGTTGGTGCCGTCTGTTAAGCACATGCACCTCACTTGTGCTCATATGAGGCTAATTCATACAGTGTCATTTGGTAATCAGCTGCACAGTAAAGCTGTTTGTTCTTTTCTCTCGCCCAGTCACATTTGCTTGTGTTTTCCAAATCACACCAGGTGATAAGCAGCCGCTTTCTGCCCTACAACACCATCCCCACCGATGCTGTACTCAGTCTGGACGAGGACACGGTGCTTTCCACTACAGAGGTCAGACTGTCGTCATACTTCACTTAAAATGTACTGTGTTTTCATTTAAGACCAAAGGTTGCCAAGTTCGAGCTAGTCATTTTCTATTTATCATCTCTCTCTCTCTCTCTGTATGCTGTTGGTACGCTTCTCTGGAATCATCTGTTCTCCTGTCCTCATGTGCTGTGTTTTCTGCCTGTCTCACTTTGTTTCTCTGTGATCTCGATCCAGGTTGACTTTGCCTTCACAGTGTGGCAGAGTTTCCCAGACCGCATTGTTGGTTACCCGGCCCGTAGTCACTTCTGGGACAGCAACAAAGAGCGGTGGGGTTACACATCTAAATGGACCAATGACTACTCCATGGTGCTGACCGGGGCTGCTATCTATCACAAGTACTGTCACTCATCTCCGATTCCATTTAGCCCAGAGCTTACACAGTTTCTCCTTTTATTATAATCAGTCACTCTGTCAAACTTCCTGTTTAGATACTACCACGACTTGTACACCACCTACCTTCCAGCCAGTCTGAAGATCATGGTTGACCAGATGTCCAACTGTGAGGACATTCTCATGAATTTTTTGGTGTCGTTGGTGACTAAACTGCCACCTATCAAGGTCACCCAGAAGAAACAATACAAGGAAACCATGATGGGACAGGTGGGGCATTTTTTTTTTTCTTAAATCGTGTGGATGGTTTTGTGGATTTGTTTATTATCATCCACAGTTAAGTGTTCTATACTCTGATAGCCTTTAGTTCCACTAAATCCCTCCTGTCAAGGAACAAAACAAAACAGCCGTCATTTGTAAACCTGAATTTAAATTTGTATTCTTGCAATATTGCCTCAGAAAGGTCACTGTCATTGGTGATGAATCATTTATTTTGTTGATCTCTTACCCTGTGCCACTGTCTGTGTCTCTCGCACCTCTCAAAACCTTCCATCCACAGAGCTCCCGAGCATCTCGTTGGGCTGACCCGGACCATTTTGCCCAGCGTCAGACCTGCATGAACAAGTTTGCCAACTGGTTTGGCACCATGCCCCTGATCCATTCTCAAATGAGGCTGGACCCAGTCCTGTTCAAAGACCAGGTGTCCATATTGCGGAAAAAGTACAGGGACATAGAGAGGCTATAACCTTCCTGAGCCCCCCCGTTCTCTGGACACTACAAAGTAAGAGCGAGGGGGGCAACCATACAGAGATGCGCACAGCCTTTTCAGAGTTGCATGGATGGATCAGTAGAGAAACAAATGGGGTTTGGAACTGGGGAAAAAGAAACTGGAACAGATGCGGCTGTGTCTTTTTTTTGTTCTTGGTACTTCCTCCGTGTCTCCTTTCTGACCTACTGTTATGTGTACTGTAGAGACCTGACCACAAGGGTCCCACTATTTACACTGACTACCACCTGCTGAAGCTCACCTGAGGAGCTAAAGGTTCTCGACCTTGAAGCAAAGCGGTCTTGGAGTCTGAATTCACAGCTTGCTGCGTCAGTGTCCCATCAGTGGCAAACCACTTCCAACCCCGCTGAAAGAGACAGGTCTGGTCTGTACACTATGCACAGGATTCTGAAAGTTTTTGCTGATAGAATATTACTGATAATTATGAAGAGGATAACACTATTTTGGGTTGTGTTTAGCTATTTTTTTATACAGTGGATGAACGGCCAGCACTACTCTTTCTGTATTGTCTTAAAACCAATAGTTTAGAGTGGGTTAAGAGAGGAAACAAAGCCGCGACCACAGAATTGAGTTACGATCGTTGATCTGACATTCACAGTGCCTCACAGTTTTATCTGATGCCGTTGGGATCTGGGAATCTCCGAAAAAGACATGGTGCAAAATGAGCACTTTGATCTTGCTGCTGTCGGTTTTATTTTATTTTGTTGGTTTCCCCCTGTCATTTGTTATTTTCTGTGTAAATGAAATCATGGAACGTGGAGTAAAATCTTCCTAGTCAGCTTTTATATATTTTGTTGTAGCTCTTTCATTCATGCTTTCATTCATATGAGCAAAAAAAAAAAGAAAAAATCTGATTCTTGTCATGTGCTATTCTGATTACATTCTCATAGTATAATTATAATGGTGTTAAAGCCAACTTACACAACTAGATTTGCAAATGCAGGGATAGAAATCTCTCATTAAATCCAGGACTGTACTTCCCTGAGAGCTTTTTAGAAAGGAGTCTTCTTAAATAACAAGCTAGGATACTTGTACATGTGTTTTGGCTAGAACAATACAGCTTTGCCTTTGTTAGAACAGGTTTAGCAAACTGTATGAGCCAACTACTTGAAACACAAACCACTGTGAAAAGGCAAGAAAAAAAACTTTTTGGCAAGATTTATATATATGCCTAAATCATTTAAACCCTTTATCTAATTTAAAAATGATACTGAAGAGACTACCACTTTTCCCCACTTAGAATAAATAAATAGGACGCGGATAACAAACATTTGCACCGAGCATTTGCCATATTTCGAACAGGCTGGGTAGAAATATTCAACTTGGGGAATGTCCTGGAGATCCTGTAGTAAGGGATTATTCTCAATGTTCCTTTTAAAGAATACACACAATCAAAATCCTCTCTGATAATTACAGATTTAAACTTGCCCTCAGATTGGCATTATGACACTGTGCGTACCCCGCATTTAACAAGTGTAATCCAAAACAAAGACACTGGAAAGTATTTTCCATAATTCAGTACGTCAGTCTGGTAAATTACTTATCTCCCAGCCTCTGCTACATATATTAGTCTTCTAAATCTGAGAGACATATCTAATTTTCTGCAGTAATATATGCTGACTGCCAAGAAGAAACCGGGATTTTCTGCTTCTTTATTAAACAATTTCTGATTGTTGGATCCCATTAGCAGCATTTGATTTTTGGTTTATATGTCATATCATTTTATCTAAAACGTTGTCACGTGTTGATTTTTAGAATGGGGCATGTGTTTTTGAATCACTGCATCATCCAGGCAAAATGTAATGCAATTCTTTAGAACTCTAACCCCTTAACCCCTGTACATCCTTTAATAATTTGTTTTTTTTTGTTTGTTTCTGTTAGTTTTTTTTAAAAAAAGAAGATCAAACATATGATTAGTTTGATAAGCTCCTCGGCCCTTCACAGAACCCAGTTTGTTTGTGCCAATACAAGCATTAGTTTTTTTCCATTTCCCTTTCTCATATGAAGAACTCCATGCACCTTCTCATATTTATTTGGTCCAGCAGGTGTTTTTTTTTTCTGTCTATATGGGAATGTGACAAAAAGGAAGGGGAAGTCCAAAGATCAGGGTGCTGCATGGTATTTTTCACTTCAGAGAATGTGCTATCAGCTTGACAGTAAATTTAAAAAACAAAAAACAGAATTGCATTTCTGAAATAAACTCGGTGCAATATATATAAGGTGACATTTTCTCTATCTTTTTCTTTTCTCTGCCCTTGTGTTAATATCTGAGAGGGCGAGAGGTTACATATTGATGTGCCTTCAGAAGAAATACTGTCATGAGTTTAAAGTTTTCCTCATCTGCCTTTTGCTTCGTAGTGTTTTTTTTTTTCCTTTATCAAAATCCAGTAACTCATAGTGGCAGCCTAAATGATATTGTTCAACACTGGAATGCTATAACCACACATCTGATACAAACATTCCTGCCTTTTCTGTAATAGGATCATTTTTCAATGTCTTCTTGAACTCATCCTGACACGCACACTGCCTTGTATTACTGTACTTGCGAATTCCCCCCAAAATCCTCCTCCTTCCCAGTTGTCATAGCGGTAGTAGTACATGTAATACACATACTGTAAATTTTCACACGCGGTATTCATCTGACAGGATTGTGACCTGAATGAATCTCTGCCTGCTTCCTTCACTCTCTTCTGTAACTGCAGACCTAATTTTATAGAGATTAAACTGGAAAGATAGTGGAAAATTCTGAATTTTGTAAAATGAATTTTATAAAAACAAATCAGGGGGGAGAAAAAAAATCTAATAAAATGTTTGATATAAGTTTACGGTTTTCTTTGTGTGGTTTTTGGTTTTAATTTTCGTTACTTTGAAACTAAAGTTGGAATTTTGTTTGGCTGCGATCCGGATACCCTTTTTGCTCTGTTCCCTTTTCCCGTTTGACCTGCCCACAACCCATTTTTAGGCTCCCGAAACATATTTTGTGTATTAGGCCTGTGTACCGTGCACACTAAAGGAGAGCCAAACTGAATAATGCTTCAAGCTTCCTCCTTGTGCTTGTGTGAATTTCATCCTATGCCAAGAAACTGCAGTGTTTACATAAATCTGTGTCAGGATGATTGGTTTAGACACGCTGCATAAATAACAGCATCTATCCAGGATGATCCCATGGTGTATGAGAGCTGCCAACTCAGCTGGAGCAACAGCTACAGGAAAGATTGCTTCCCTCCAATACACACGCACGCACACACACACAAACTCAACTGGTCAAAACTCAAAGCAAAAAAAGATCTGCAGTTGGAAAAAGCTGGACTAATGCCCAGTCAGGATGAATTATCATGTCACACCAAAAAGAACACCATTTGGACACTCACACCAGGTCCACATCCACGGTGTGGTCCAATTCAGAAAGAAATGATTTAGATGCGTCGCTGAAAATGTGTCGTTTTAGATAAACTGAAGTGGGAAACTACAGAGATGATACCGCTGGAGTTTTTCCACAGCACCTTGGGGATGCTATCCAATGCCAAAAGTATTCTTGTATTTTTTTTTTTTTAAATGTTATGCAAATCAGTTCAACTTCCCTTAATCCTGGTGATGAGATGTGTATCTGCTGTGGTGATGGGTCTCAGTTTTGGCAGGCAGGACAATTCCCTGCTGTCGGATTAAGCACTGTGACTCAGGGCCAAATCTGAGAAATGCCACTCCCTATCAGATATCATTATGCCATGCTAAGAGAAATGATTGAGGACACACTCAAGCTTGAGAAAGAGAAGAAAGGGCTTCTTTTTCTCTCTCTCTATCTCTGCTGCATTTGATGTCATAAGACATATTATTTTCTGTAGCGCCAATATAGATCTCTTGGGATATGGGAATTTATATAGTCATGGTCATGGTGTCTGTTTGCCTTACTTTACTTCAAACACTGCAACTAAAAACAATGTATTATAAAGGATTTCATGTTTGTTCCATGCTGCCTTTTGGGATAAAATCCTGAGAGTCATTGTGCATTTTGAACTATGTTGAGGGAGCACATTTGCTTTTCTGTTACACTTTTATTGCAAGTGGTATAAAACACTTAACCGTCTTTATCCATAATTTAAAAAAAAGTAGATGATATCTAGTCTATGCAAATAGATATATTTAAAGAAAACTAAGCACGTGAGGAATAAGTCACTTAGAGTTTGAAAAGTACATTTGCAGCTCATCTGAATGCCATACAGGACTTCTAACAGGCAGTTACGTTACAGAAGAGTTGATGGTGCTCCCTGTGGTGACTTAATTGAATACATTTAGATTAGGCACATTACTGCTCTAATAACCAGAATCAATTAATTTCACAGGATTAAAGGAATCCAAGTCCTCAGTATTTGCCTAGATAAAAATCTCCAGCTGTTTGTAGGCTTCATCCTTTTCTGCAAGTGTCTGCATATCTCTGCATATAAGAATGCAGTACAGCCTAAGTGGGGTTTTTTTTTCAACTTAAATAGAGCTTTGCAGATAATAATATACTTCTGTTTTTTAGATGTAGATAATCAGATGCATTCAGGCTTTGACTCAAACCTTGTACATCAAACGTAGGAGCTCATCTAAAGCAGGAAAGCATCAACAGAGAAGTGGCTGCTTTCTCTAAAGCTATTAAGGCGTATCCGTCACATCATAGCTGCAGACAGCAATCATCTAGATAATATTATCTTGTTTAACAGATGGAAGCTCAAAACTGTGTTGTGATCCAGACGTGGCTCTGGAGTAAAATGTGTTAAAATGGGTCATAGACTATTTTCTAAAACTTCATACGATGTCCCCATAAATTAGTGATGTAATCCATTCAAAAACCTCCATCCAGTTTTGAAATCTATTCACTTTTTATGTATTTTTCCCCCAATGTAATTTGGCCTAGATCACATTGACCGAATGCACGAGAAAAAATGTGGCGGTATTATGTGATTGTGGTGCAAACAGACCTTGTGACTTCATACTGTCAGGTTAGGATTTGATGTTCACTGAAGATGACTAATAATATTGTTATAAATCAGTTCTTTAACAACGAATTTAACAGAGTAATTCCTCTGATATCTCCCTCATATAGTGATACAGAGCTTTGCTGCTGCTGCTAAATTACAAACATGCTCAGCTGGCAGCAGTTCTAATGCAACAGATGCTGTAGCCTATGAGACAAATCCTCTTAGTGCATTTTGTAATTTGATTGTAGATGAGTCAGTCTGTTAGCCATGTTCCTCATCTCTGTGTCTAAAATGGTTTATGGACTGCATGGATGACCACTTCACTGCACACTAAGGATACTGTTAAAAGGATTGACATTGTTTGAGTGTTACCATCCCATGTGAATACAACCGATCATTTTTTGCTCTTTACACATTCTTTAACATAACCTTGATTACCTCAGTCGCCTTAGCAAGTCCTAAAAAAGATTAATATGTATTATTGTGGTTGTTGTTGTTGTTGGAATTTTAATAATACATACACGCTGTATATTTCAGAATTTAAAATTACCTTGGCGAGCTCTGTGCAACAGCGCCTCCTATCCTCCGCTGCCGTTCACAGCAGGCTGTCTGTTAGTATCACCCTTCTTAGCAGACTCCTCCTCCGCCATTTTTGACTGTAAACATCCTGTCGATTTTAAAAGGACAGCGGTGAGCGGGAGGAAGGCGACTGGCGCCATCTTGGCTGTTTTAATGAGTACAACAGGGAAGAATTTGCTGGGAGAAATAACTTAATCATTGGGGTTTCGCTCAAGAGGGGATACTGTCGGTAAGTGTGTTTGCAGCGGAAATATTTGGGCGCCGTTTTGTGTATTTTACAATAGGAAGTAAGCATGCATGTGTGAGTTTATTCACTGCGGCCTTCAGTGTAAAAGCAGCCGTTAGCCAGCAGTTAGCGATAGTATTGTGCTAGTGTAGAGGGAAAAAGTATGGGCGCCTTGTTCCTGTGCGCTTCACTTCCCCCCTCATGTGCTTCGCTTGTGTTCTTGCCATTTTATAAAATTTGTGGTTTTGCTCAAATTAAGTTAATTCAGTTTGATCCACATTTTCTGCTTCACCGCGAAGCTGCTCACTGCTTCTTTTGTAGTTAGCTGCTGGCTAATTTAGTTCATCCCACTTGATGGCGCCGGCTATTTGCTGGCGCAGACCACTCTTTGGCGCTTTTAACGTGTTAAACTGTCTGAAGTCCGTGTTCAAAGACGCGTGGGGCTTTTCTAGTTAATTATTGCATTTGGGAAATGTAAAACTTTGTCGTATTATTGAAGTTAAGCGCCGCCAAAGTGTGACTTTCTACAGATAGACATGTGCATTTACAGTGTTTGCCTCGGAGAGTGGGAAATAGGCGGAACTTGAATGAAGTCACGGCGCATGTTTTGATAACGTTCAAATCTCACTTTCTATGTGTAGTTAGTATCTTACCAGCAGTAAGTAACAATTAAAGTTGCATAACTTTAATTTATTTGTAATAAAGTATACGAAGTGCTTCGAGGGAGCTCAATTGGATTTTAGAGTTAATGTAAGTATGAAGTAGCTACGGTAAATCCAGCTAGCAAGCCCCCTGCTTAATATGAGCGGCGGCTTTCGAAGTTGTCTTAAAATGTTAATTTGAGATACAATAGACCGCTGTTTATTAAATAGAAGCATGCTGATGGCATTATTGTTTAAAATATGTGATAGTGTCTTAACCTGCGACTTGTTGCCCAACTCAGGCTTGGTGGCCTGGTTAAGTTTTGGATCTCTATTCCACAACCTGCATGCGTGTCCATCCGTTTTATTTGTAATGGCTTGTTTTGTTGGAACATCAAGGTTATATGTAATTAAGCAATAGGTTTTATTTTTGGCTTAAATATTCAGCATATTTCTGAACAAATGATAGTTGCAGCGTATTACTAAGTAATAATTCTGTGCAACTATCCAGTGGTGTTTTCTTCGACTTTTTTAAAAAATAGATTTGACTCTTTTGACTGTTCTTGATGTGGGATTAAGTGTTGAGGGTTGTATTGTTGAAGTAGGGCAAAAGCTGCATTGTTTTTCCACAAATCCTAAGGGATGGTAATGCTTTTGTCTTGACTTTTTTTTTTTTTACTACTTTATTATGTTTACAGGTAAATTATACCACAGGGTGAGCGTGTGACCCAGGAGAAGCAGGGCAATGTTCTACGCCCACTTTGTCCTCAGCAAACGTGGGCCGCTGGCCAAGATCTGGCTGGCGGCCCATTGGGACAAAAAGCTGACCAAGGCCCATGTGTTTGAATGCAACCTCGAGAGCAGTGTGGAGAGCATCATCTCACCCAAGGTAACACAACAAAAATAGTTTCAGGTATTCTGGTGGTTCTACTGTAGACTTTTTAGTCCACTTTCTATGCTTGTTTTGATCTTGAGCTGGTGAAATACTAAAACAGGACAAATAACCCTGTAAAAATTAATTTTCTTTGAGCATTTTGGGCACTTTTGTTTTTTAGGTGAAGATGGCATTGCGTACATCAGGCCACTTGCTCCTTGGGGTGGTGAGAATTTACCACAGGAAGGCCAAGTATCTGCTTGCTGACTGTAATGAAGCTTTCATCAAGATCAAAATGGCTTTTAGACCAGGTAAGGCAAATTTTTTTTTTTCTGTTTCTTGAAGTTTTGATCGGTTTTCCCCAAACAAATAAAAACAATTTCCAGCCCATTGCTGTGGTACTGACTTTCGTCCATTGTGCTACACCTCATAAATAAGAACCACATACAAAGTTGTGTGTTTAAAACTATGTTGCTGCTTGTCTGTGTTCAGGTGTAGTGGATCTACCTGAGGAAAACAGAGAGGCAGCGTACAATGCTATCACCTTACCTGAAGAATTCCATGACTTTGACCAGCCACTTCCAGATCTGGAGTAAGTCAACTATGTAAACGACTCTTATTTTGTAATTTCTACCGAATACTTTTGTCATTTGTAGGATGCACTGTAAGGTCTGTGTTTTCAGTCCTTGGTGTTAAGTATGACAGCAACGCATGCCTCCAATTTTTGCTTTCATCAACCATTTTTATTGTCAGTGGAGCCCATCTCATTGCACAAGTGCCATCATTACACAGATTGATTGTTCAATAACAGAAAGATGAAAACTTTGTAAATAAGAGCAGCTATTTGGTGATTCAAACAGTGGTGACAGAAACCAACATGGGCTATTGTAGCTAATGGAATTCTGTATACTACATCGAAAAATGTAGTTCTGCAAGTTGTTGTTAATTGCAGTACTTATTTATTTATTTATTTACAATACAAGTATATTGAGTTTCAGTGATGGGCTGACATGGAGGCTTTATAATAACGTCATAGGCAACTGTTTGACTCATCTCTAATACCTTTGTTTGCTTTCTCCTTCAAATAGTGACATAGATGTTGCTCAGCAGTTCACCCTGAACCAGAGCAGAGTAGAGGAGATCACCATGAGGGAAGATGTCGGCAACCTGAGCCTCTTGCAAGACAATGACTTTGGTAGGTCCTCATGTGTATACACACACACCACACAACCCAACCCTGGTAATGGTCACCACACTTGGCAAATTTAGATTTACTAATTATGTCTTTGTTATCCATTGGTGTTTGAAATGTTTAATTCATTTCTGTGTAATGAGAAATGTGGTGTATATTTTATAATAATACTCTGCTGTACTCATCAGCTGACTTTGGCATGGACGACCGAGAGATGATGCGTGATGCCAGCACATTTGAGGAGGATATAATACATGGTGCGACGGCTTCTAACCTGTTGCTTGAGGCTGAACCTGGTCCAGCTAATCTTCCTGACAAATCCAACCACATGGAGTATGATGACTTTGGGGATGGCTCCATGGGCAACAGTGATGGGGGGATGCTGGGTGAGAAACATATTTGTTTACAGATTGGGATCTGGTGACCACATCATCATCACAGCCACATCATTCTCATACTTGGCAAACAATTCTTGTTCTGTGAGATATGATAACATGATAAAGTTAAATGTATTATTTCTCAGTTGACAAACTGCTGAGCTCTGAAGACGGCGGCGGTATCTTTGACGATCCTCCAGCTATTACAGAAAGTGTCATGATGCCTCCAGATCATGGTGATGATGAGGATGACTTTGACAACCTCCAGTCACGTAAGTAAACAAAATTGTAGAAACTATGGTGATAAAACTCCTCAGTTGTGTGCCGTTATAAGTGACCATATTGCCTCTTTTGATGCGTGTGTCCAGCGGGCCCAGACAGCCCAGACTCAGGTCCACCAGAGCCCCTGCCTGCCATGGCTGACCAGACAGAACAGACCACTCTGGTTCACAATGAGGAGGAGGCCTTTGCCCTGGAGCCCATTGATATCACTGGTAAGTCCCTGCTCTTTTGTTGAGATGAAAGGCTGCATTAAAGAGGAGAAAAAATTGAATTGAATTCTTTATTTATTATTCTTTATTACAGTTATTATTATTACAGTTTTACTCTTTTTAATTGCGCTCCAGAAACAGAAGGGTCTCTATAGTCAATGCTGCATAAACACACTCGCTCTGCAATTTTAAATGCTTAAAAGTGATTAGTTTATGGCAATAAGCATCAAGTAGCCACAAAATTAAAACCAACTACAGATAAAGTTAATAACATTACACTTTTTCTTTAGTTCTGTGATAGCTTTTCTATTTAATGTCTCTAGTTGTACTGAGAAATTTGAAGGCAATACTGCAAATTAATAGGAATGAAGAAAGGCTCAAATTTCTGTAATATATATAATTTGCTTAGAGAGCAATTAACTTTTAGTTTTATTTGTCTATATTTTGCAGGATGAGCCACATAGTTGCAGGTGTACCCAGTTTTGATAGGAAGCTAATTTCCTCACTTCCAATAAACATGCTTAGTGTAATACATTCTTACTGTCTTTAGGTAGTAAAGTGCAGGAAATGGCCTATATAGAGTGGAAGCATGAAAATACAGTGCAGGCTGTATTTACGGTAGAGCTGGGCGATAGAACGATAACGGTATGTATTGCGAAATAACTTTTTCTCGATAGAAAAATTAAACTATTGCGATAGGCCTCATCTCTCTTGTCCTCTTAAAAAAAAAAAAAAAAGGAACAGCCAATCCAAATTAAGTAGCGCAGCGTCTTGTCACGTGACTAGTTACGTACAGCACAAGTGCCAAGGCGCACATGTGTATTTGTTTTTGCAGCCGGGCCGCCCGGGTAATGAAGGAAATGAGTTTGCCGACTAGAGAAAAATCAACCGAGAGCGTGAGCGAAGGTTACCGAACCGATTATAGTTCCAATTCCGGAGAGATTGTCGAACGGAAGGGCCATAGAAGTTCCGTAGTGTGAAGGTATTTCGGCTATTTCAAGTCTGACAAAAAACAGAGTAGCGCGCACTGTAAATTGTGCCAAAAGCAAGTCTGGAAATACAATAAACCGGTGCATGCTCAATCTCTGACTGAAAGCGCTAATTCGTCATTCGGCTTTTGTCAGACTAAAGTAACTGTTTGAAAAGCTAAGCTATACACCAAGGAGAGATTGAGAATTTCCTTTTAGTTCTCAGTTTATTTGATATTGACAAAAGTTAGTCAATTTTGTCTGTTCTTCTGTAAAACAAACTAAGATTTATTTTTAGAATTAATATTTTGTTTCTAAGTGGAATTGACAATTTAGTAGTCTGTTTTGTTTGTTCTATTTTGAAACTTAAACGCTTTAGCGGCTGCCTTTTGTGTAGTTTGCAATATTTGCCTTTATTTATCTGAAACTGAAGTCTCATGTTCCTTAAGTACATCTACCCTGTTGAACTTATTATGGGAAATAAATATTTAAATCAAAACAAGCTGCAGATTATTTCACATTTTACTTGTGAGCAACGGCACATTTAAATCTTACAAATATAGTTATTTGACTTATATCGTGATATATATCGTTATCGCCTGAAATGAAAAAAACATATCGTGATATGAAAAAATCTTATATCGCCCAGCTCTAATTTACGGGCATATAGTACAAATGAATTAAATGTGCCAATTGTGTATACAGCTGGAGTGATTACAACAGAACCATGTCTGCTTGGTGTAACAAACATAGGGGGAAAAAAACTACTAACTTCTCTGTAGACACAGCTTTTAAGCTGTGTCTGTTAAATTAAGCACTCATCGTAATAATTTAACCTCCTAAGACCCGAACTCTTCCATCGCATGCATTTTTAATTTCTCTTTGATATTTGGGCATATTGGGACCCGATGAATGTAAAAACAAAGAATTACCAGATTTGTATTGTTTTTTGTTTTTTTTACCTAATTTTTGTTTCTAAGAAAAATGAGAGCCACATATGAGGATATTCGTCTAAAATTTCGATAGAACAGTAGCAGTATAATGTCCTCGTAAGTGGATATCAGGCGCTTATAGAGCAAAATTGAGTATTTTGGTCTAAATAACCCAAAATGTGATGTCCACATATGTGGACGCCAGGTCCTAGGAGGTTAGTTGTAATTTTAATTGTAGGGTAGTTATGGTGAAATAACCATTGTGAACTTATTTTTTCTTGTTTCTTTTCAGTTAAAGAGACCAAGGCCAAGCGTAAAAGGAAACTGATTGTGGACAGCGTGAAAGAGTTGGACAGCAAGACCATCAGAGCCCAACTGTCTGACTACTCAGATATTGTCACCACCCTGGACCTCGCCCCTCCCACTAAGAAGCTTATGATGTGGAAGGAAACTGGAGGAGTGGAGAAGCTCTTCTCTCTGCCTGCTCAGCCCCTCTGGAATGCCAGGCTGCTCAAGGTAACAAATGCTTGTGATAAATATTCATGTATTTGTGGGTAAATGCGCACACACATTGAGAACTAACACAGACTTTCAGCTGCCTGTCTGAAATCACTGCTAAGGAATATTAGCACTTTGGCGTGCTTATTACCGCTTTCACAACAGCAGTCCAATTCTCCAAGTAGGTCAGCCTCAGTTGCTGTGTAATGGAAAGGGAGAGGAGATGGAGTAGATTTATAACATAGTATTTTTTCATTGGCATTCTGTTCAGATTGTGGGATTTAAAATGAGAGCATTGAAGGAACAGGAGGTGGAGGAAGTGATTGTTTTTGCCTCTCTTTCCCTGTCCTTTAACACTGACGTTACTGCTTCTGAATACTAAATAGAAAATGTGTCAATGCATAATTTAGGACAATTTCCTTTTGTCTCACATGAGTCCTCCCCAACAGTTCTGCATTTTTGTTTTAATACTAACTTGTTATATAGTGGTTTTTAAATTAAAAAAAAAAAAAAAAAAAGTAACACTCCTCCCTCTCACAAGTTTTTTTTTTTTTTTAACTTTTACATATCTGATACCAGATGTTCACACGTTGCCTGACGCCTCTGGTGCCAGATGAGCTGAGGAAGAGGAGGAAGGGAGGTGAAGCAGACAGTTTGGATGAGTTCCTCAAAGAACTGGAGAACCCAGAGGTGCCTAGAGACGAGGTCTTAACTCAGCACAGAGATGTTACTGGTAAGTCCTGCTGGAAATGACGAGAGGAGATCATGTCATTAGTTGTGTTAAAGCCTCAGAAGGGAGACCATCTTTCATCAAATAAGGTGGTGTTCACCTCGACAGTTGTTATTACTTTCAATTAATCTCCTTCTTTGTGTCACTCAGACCAGCCTATCATGGAGGAGCCCAGCATACTGGCAGCCTCTGCAATGGAGAGCAGCAGAACGGCCTTGGATGAAACTGTCATGCCCCCTCCCTCCACCCCCCGTGCAGTCAAACGCAAGGCTCTTGACAAAGACAGCACCCTTTCTGTGAATATCTATTTCCTCTTTTTAAAAAAAAAATAAATAAATAAAAATTATTTATGCTGTAAAATCATCAAAATTACAGATATCTAGTTTACCTTTGCATTGCGTATAACAATGTCCTGTTGTTTGTGTCTAAAATGTATATAATGGACAGCTGATTCTTGTTAGATTTTCAGTTCTTAAACAGTGTTTTCCTAGACCATGCTTAAAGATTTCACCTGGTTAGGGTCACATTCATGTTAAATGTTATTTAATAGAAAGGTTCCAACAGATTAAGTTGTTTTGAATCTGTTGAAACATCAAAAATGGGTCCAGTTGTAGAAACAAAACATTTCAGGTTACTGCACTCTGTATTAACTCGGTCCTGATTTTGATGTTTTCTGCTTTCTTTCTTTTTTAGATGGTTCCCTTGGAGCCGCAGCAGTTGGCTGACCGCTCAGTCGTGCCTCAGAGGTTAGACATGCCTCAGGTGGAATTGCCCCCAGAGGAGAGCAGTCTCAACCTCACAGAGCTTGTCCCTGAACTCAACCTTCTTGGGGAGAAGGAAAAAGACAAGAAGGATGAAAGTGATGAAGAGGAGGTGGGTGGAAATAGCCTATTCTTTTATTTATTTACATGCAAAACTGGAGAATTTGTAGTTGACAGTGTTGCCAATTTGTCCAAAGTTCCCAATCAAGAGAAGTAGTTTTTCTGTCTGTGTGGCTATACATGTGTGGACCAGTTGATGCTAATCATTGTTTTTTGTTTTGTTTTGTACTTTAGGAAGAGGAAGGGCAGGGTGGAGATCAAGATCAGGAAGAGAAGAGATGGAACAAGAGAACCCAACAGATGCTGCATGGTCTCCAGGTAAGAAAGCTGTTATGGTGCTTACACATTTCTGAAAATGGAATTTAAATAACTAAGCCTGTTAACAAGTAATAATGAAAAGGCTTTGGGTAGTTCACAGAGTGCTTTAAAAAAACAACAACTAACCTTTTTACTTTACTTGCAACGTGGTTTGGATGGATTTAATCCATGGTATGGATTTAAATTTGAAACAGGGTAGTCTTTAAGAACTTTTCCTCACGAAATGACCTCAACAGTGAGAATCATCTCAAAGTTGTGTTATGTTTGATCATACATCTATTTAATGCTTTTGTCTCATAGCGCGTTATGGCTAAGACTGGTGCACAGTCTGTTAGTCTGCTGGACTTGTGCCGGAACAACAACAGGAAGCAGGCAGCCGCCAAGTTTTACAGTTTCCTCGTCTTGAAGAAGCAGCAAGCCATCGAAGTGACCCAGTCTGAGCCCTACAGCGACATCATCGCCACAGCTGGACCAAAATTCCACCTTATTTAGACATTGGAAGAACCAACAAACACTCTGCTTGCAACAGGCATACATTTTTGATTACTCAACTATTTGCCTTTTTATTTTGTGTTTTCCTGATGGCCCCCCCACTTTTTTTTTTTTTTTCTTCTTCTTCTTCCCTGGGGAAAGGGGGAGGGATTAGGCGCGAATGGGTTGGAAACTTTTTAAAATAACAGATTTTACTGTACTACAGATTGAATCATGCAGTATTCTTGGTTCAAATGGAGCGAGGAAGAATGTTTAACAGAATATTTATAAAGCAACATTTTTCAGTCACCAATTTGTAAACTTTTAAGTTAAATTTCTATTGTCTGCTTATTCCTTGAGTTTTGTATCATTGCCCCTGTTTCAACTGAAATATTGCAGATTTTAGATAAAGCCCCCCAGTGTACTTTTCAATAAAACATCCTGTAATGACTGTCCATGTTCTGCAAAGGTACTGTTTTATTGCTCAGAAGTGTAACCTTTCCCATCCTCTCCTTGTTGCACTTGTTCTTTGAAAAACAAAATGTTTAATCTGTTTTTTTTTTTTAGTTTTTTTTTTTTTTAAGAAATTGGTCGATCTTACCTGGCATTAAATATCACGTATCAGATGTATAATTCAGGAAGTTTGTCGATTAAGTTTCATGTAAATTTCTTTTTTGTACCTTTTTAAGTTTATGCTTATTCACCTCTTTGCATTATATAACTAGGTAATGTCCTTGTTACAGTTAAGTTCATTATCCCACCTTTTTAGTCTTTGGGTAACTTCTAGTTGTGATACATCTGTAAAGATTTGAAATAAAGTGTTTTAAGTACTTTGATTACTAACAGGAGAGTATTGATTCACCTTAAATTCAAAGGCTCATTTCTGCTTTCAGTTTTTTCTTGTAGCTTGACCATGTAAAGAAAGCACTGAAATGCAAAAACCAGAGACTGGGATCAAAAATACTAAATGTTACAGTTGTGAGCATAGATGACATTGTGGGCATAGATGTCATGGAAATGTAGGGCCTTTAATGGTTTTAAACTTGGTAAGAAAAATCATTAAAAGGGTGGAACAATTGTATAGTATACATCTTTAATGACTTAAAAAAATTGGTTTAAAAGTTTTAATGTATTTGGGGTTATCTTGAATGTAAACTGTATGCAAACTGAGTGAAAATTGTATGCACAAGCTCAAGTGTGTGTGTTAGCTAGCCGTTAGCAAGCTCTACCTTTTGAACAAGCTTCTGGCATAATTTTGGCAGGATATTTGACCAGTCCTCTTTGCACGATTGGTAGAGTTTATTTGAACTCAGGAATGGCTTTGGGGAGGCCTTTCTAGAAGCTTAATGTTAGATTGCTGTATCTTAATCAGATTTGGTGTGTTTTGGGGATTGTCCTATTGAAATGGCTACTAACCATGTAGCTGTTGATTAGTCCTCTTCATTCACTATTACAGAGCTTCCCAAAGTGTGGGGCCCACCCCCTAGGGGGGGCGTGGTATGAAAGGGGGGGGGGGGGGGGGGACGCTTGGACACTGCTAGCACGGGCGCCCACACAAACGCAAAGCAGGAGATGAAGCATCGCTGAATATGTTTCCAAACCAACTTCATTCTAAGCCAAAGACTAGAAAATATGGTGAAGCATATCTTCCCTTTGGTTTCACCTGCACAAGTGCCAAGGTAGGTCTCCCCTGCAGAATTGGTTTTCCCTTCGTCGGGAGCACGCGCTGGGCTGTTCAAATCACGGACAAACAGTATCCCACATTCTTGATTTTTAGTTCACAAGCACTTCTCATAATGACTAACTACTCCTGACATTTTGGAGATGTTAGCTCTTTATACAGTAAAGTTACAGCGGGATACAAATAATATCAGGCTGATCCTGCCACGTTTTGTCCCCCGGTTCAAATCACGGACAAACAGTATCCCACAGTTGTTTATGTTTTTAAACCCATTTTGCACAGAGAGGCATTTTTTGAAAAATGTATTGATAGCAATGTTGAATATTATTACACAGGAAAAAAACAACTACATGTAAAATAATTACACCATGACGCCTCTGCCTTTCTAAATGGAGGGACAGTAACTGCGTGTGTGTATGTAAGCGTTTAAAAACTGAAGATAGTCAGATTAACAGTAACAGTACTTTGTCTCTATCTGCCATTCTGCAATTCATCTCATGTAAACAATAACGTGGCGCACAGCGTGACGTGAAAAAAGGCACATACCTTTGACGTTGCGTGACGAACTCTGTATTCCTGTCCACACATAAATGCAAAAAAGGAGTTTTAAAAAAATCTCAGTTTTTCGGTGATTCGAAACGCCGAACATTTTTTCTTGCAAAACAAAGGGGGGCCTAACAAAAAAAGTTTGGGAACCACTGCACTATTACATCTGCCTTGTGCAATACAATATAACACTGCCAGCAAAATAGCCCCATATCATGTTGCTACCACCACCATGCTTGATAGCTGGTACAGTGTTTTTAGGATTGAAAACCTCACCTTTACTCCTCCAAACATACCTATTGTCATTGTTACCAAATAGCTCACACTTCTCATCTGACCACGAAACCTTTCTCCAGAAGGCATTTGTCAATTGCAAAATTAAGTTAAGCTTGACAGTCGATTTTAGAGCAGGGACTTGTTTCTTAGTTGACAACCTCTTACTTCGTGGTGATGTAAAACTGTGGATAGTTTCCATTTCATGATGTGCTTAAGCTTTGATGGTTCATGGGTGTTCCTGAACGCCCTAAAACATTCTTATCTATCTATCTATCTATCTATCTATCTATCTATCTATCTATCTATCTATCTCTCTCTCTCTCTCTCTCTCTCTCTATATATATATATATATGTATATATATATATATATATATGTATATATATATATATATATATACATATATATGAACCTGTATTTATACTTGTGTGGGTTCTTTCTCTTTAAAGTCATTAGTATACTGTACAATCAAAGAAAAAGAACAGTTCAGACAGTGTTAAAAGCCCAAAAGCACCATGTAGTTCATGCACATCATGAGTGCATGTGAACTTCTGACCACAACTGTATGGGGATTGCTCCTTCATTTTATTTTGTAGCGCCGGTTGTCAGCATATATCATTTTAGGGCACTTGTAGAAAAATATTATTTTACAACTCCGACGCGCTAAATAAAATAAAAAAAAACCCCAACAACTTCAATTGGAACTTCTAGAGTAGAACTGGATCGGATTCTCAGCCTTTGTTTCTACACGGACAGGAAAACGGGCGTATCGTCACCGGAAACGTCCGTCGCCGAGCACTTTCCTTCCTTTTTCCGCGTGGAGCGCAACATAGATGGCATCGCGTAAGGAGTCCAGCTCAGTATCCAGCACAGCGATGGCTTCTACTGGCGGCACTTTGGACTCTCCCGTAAAGCAGATCCAGATTGAGGGACTGGTAAGTGTTAGTGTGGCTCTGTGTTGCCAGCTTCTAACGAGCGGCAGAGAAACCGGTTGTTAGCAGACGTGTGCGTTACAGTGTGAGCATCATCATGGCGGAGAGATAGTACGAGGCCCTTTCTGGTTCTGTTTAAAGGGATAAAACGTGCATGGAGCCTTGTTATTCAGTTTTTGGTAAACAAATGAAAAAAAAATTCTGTTTAGAGATTCCGAACTTACTAGCAGACTAATAACAGGCTAACAGTAATCGTCTTTTTGTTAGCCGGTGTGTAGGTTTCATTAAACGAAAGGGGTGTTTGTTTTTAGCACCAGGACTTCCCCGAGTATCAGAATCGTGTTATTGCCGGTGCTGCTTTTTTTTAACGATGTAAAGTTTTTAGAGGTTGCATTTGTTAGCTGTGTTTATTGTGGCAGACAACAGTACCTTCACTGGCAAATCTGACCTTTGTTATAGATCCACAGAAGGCCTGTGTGCCTTCCAACAGATCCTATTGTCTTGATTAAATTAGGCCCTTGTTAAATAAGTCTTCTGAAGCAGAATTTGCTTTAGATAATGGTAAATCTCTTGTGGCTAGGTTAACAAAACACAGTAAATAAATTCATTTTCCCACTATTCTGCCTCTGCAGCACAAAAACTAACAAGTTACTGTTTTGCCTTTCCTGTTGGGACCTGGTGATACTATTGTTCCTGAGTCTCCCTTAACATACACAGCTAGAGGCCTTTGTTTCAGATTTGTTCAGACCTAGGGTTCTTGGGCACACGTATTGTAACAGTGTGCTGGCTATTGTGTGTACTTTGGACACAAAATTTACTTCCTCGCTGACTTGTTAGTAAGCTCTTACCACTGTTCATTAACAGGTAAATAGTGGAACATGTTCAAACTGGACTTGAAACAATCCATGGCCCCTTTCCTGTCCTGTAGTACCTCTGCAGAAACAGCAGAGGACAAACTTGCTTCGCTTACGTTCTCCCTCCCTCCTGCCCTGAGTGGCACTGGACACAAAGCAGCTCTTTTTTTTCCTCCTCCTTTTTTTCCCAGTGTTCCTGAACGCAGTACCAAGACTTAAACTTGCCAGCTGCTGCCTTCCTTTTATCTTGCTCATTAAAGGTGCCCCAGAGTCCTAGGCTCTAATTTCAAATCTGAATATTTCACCTCCATGTGTATTATTTAGACCCTTAATGAGATTTTCTTAATTCCTTTTCTTGGCTTTATCAGCCAAACATTTTAATCGCAACACTTAAATTAAAAACAGTCAGGAAGAGCTTAGTGTGCAGCCTCATTTGAATGGAGACTGCTGAAGGAAGGGTGTCTATTTCAGGTGGCGTTATGAAATGCGCTTCACCTGAATGCATTGATATGCAGCTGTTGCTGCCGTGTTGCGTCATGACACGTCTGTCAGAGGTTTAGCTGGAGGCTTGCCCGTAGACAGCATCACCACTGTTGTGTAGTAGAACTGAATTGTTTCCTTGCTTTTGAAGAGGTTTCAGTCACTGATGTTGCCACAGAAGTGGAGAGCAGCACTGCAGTGGGTTCCATTAAACACCTACTGAGATCACACAATTGCCTCTGTTGAGAAGAAGACTCGATGCACGTCAGACACACGTCTTATTCTTGTACCACGAATTAAGGAAAAGTCAGAGCGCTTTGTGCAGGATATTTTGGCACCGTGATTTGAAAGTCTCACAGACTTAAAAGGCAGGGAAAAAACAAAGTAAGTTTAATCTTAACATTTCATGTAACAGTCATTTTCCACTCTCAGCAAGAACAGTCCCCTTATGCCCCCCTGGGGTTTTTAGATAAGCCTCAGGTTCTTGAGCCTGGGCTTGTCAGGGAGGTGTCATATAATAATGTAGTACAGATCTGCTGCCATGCACACAGGAGATGACTTGCTATCCAATACAGAATGCAGAATCATAGCTTTACATATATTCTTCTACATAGCACAGAAGCTATATGTCATGTTTACATGCTATTTATTTTAATTTGACATTCAGAGTTACTTGATACACTCGCTGAAGCACTCACTGAGCAGGTACTTGAGCAAAAATAAAGCACGACTGCATCCGGTGCAGCTGCTCAGGTCAAACAAACTTGTATTGTTGAAATGTGAAGTAAAAAAAAGAAGACTCGGTCAACAATAATCAGATTTCAAGCAGCTCACTGTTCCACAGTTGAGTTGGTTACCTTGCTGAGAGGTCGGAGGAGTGCAGCCTTTTGCCGAGCCCTGTTGGTCACTGTGGCTACTGCTTGTTGTTCAGTCACATCTTTAAAAAACATTAGTCCAGCCATGTTTCACCACCGAGTGCTTTAGATGTGCAAAGGGAGAGAAAAGGATGAGTTTGAAATATGAATAAAACCCTAAACAGGGAGGCTAATATCAATAAAATAGTAATAGATAACAGTGATACACCCATTTGTGGTAGTAGGTGGCTGTACACACATGGGTGTGGTGTGAAAGGAGGCACATATATACCTAAAATAGTAAATATTATAATATAAACTTTATCCACTGCTAATTAGTTGCAGGATCCCTTTGTGACAAGTAACTAACAGACCGGTAATTAGCTGCCTCTCCAATGAGTCTCTTACCCCACTGTTGGATGCCAACTAAACCATCCTGGGGAGCAGCTGGCTACGGTGGTCCCTGTTCTGCTCCGCAGCCTTGATGGAGCAGCACATGAACCAGTTCTAAACCGGCTGCAGGTTCTGGTTAGAGTGGCCCTCCAGCTCGCAGCAGATCTTC
This sequence comes from Pelmatolapia mariae, assembly GCF_036321145.2. Lineage (NCBI taxonomy): Eukaryota > Metazoa > Chordata > Actinopteri > Cichliformes > Cichlidae > Pelmatolapia > Pelmatolapia mariae. Next base: position 47,751,356 of record NC_086236.1, on the reverse strand, counting down.
AGAGCAGAACAAGGACTATTGTTGCCAGCGGCAGTCCAAGATGGCAAAGCTGGACTCAGTCCGACCGTGGGATGAGAGACTCTGAGAGCCATGAGAGCGACTGGTGAGCATGCCAGGAAGGAAACACAAGATGGGAAGGGGAGTAGCTGTTTAGCAGCAATCGAACTTTCAAAATAAGACTGAGGAAATTGCTCATTAGGAAATTGCTAGTGGATTGCGTCATTCTTTTGGGCAGGAAAAAAATGGTGAAATGCGTGGCCAGCCAGATATTATTGGGGCGGGACCTCTGTGGGGAAACCCTGGATAAGCAGTTAATCATATGTTTTGCTGGATATGCTGTGAATTCCTCAATTATGGCAGATTATTCTCCTAGCAATGAAAATACTACATGTCAAGGGAATTAATGGCTAGACTTTGATCTTAAATGAGATGAGAAAAAATTAATTAAAAATGACTAAAATAAAGCATTCTTAAGGTGTATTATGGTTTCAGATGAGGTGTCTCAAACATGAAGCTGTGCACTGGTTTAGACCAGGCTGCTGTCTTGATAGACTGAGCAGCAGGCAGGACACATGATATGCATAAATATCCTCTCTATAAATTACCTGTATTGCTCTGACCTCTGTCCTTTCCTTTTAGTTAATTTTTTGGATTATTTGTCTCCCCACATTGCTACAACTGCTCCCATCGGTTGTTGCCAGAGTCAGTGGCTGCTATACATCAGTCTTGGACTACTTCACATTACACGCCAGACTTGGCCTAGCAAAATCAAACATGTTTGAGAAAGATCTCACCACGCCAGCAGGCGAAAGCTGGCAGATGAAGTGGGAATCTGCCGTGGTCTTCATCCGTGGCTTAACCCAACAGACGACTCCTGCCACACAAAAGTGTTTTCTCTGTCAAATATTTTGCAGCCGGCATTGAGTTTAGAGTTCGTTCACACTTCAGCAACGCAAAAAAGAAAAAAAGGGTAAAAAAAACCAAAAAACCTCATTACGCGATCGTCTCTCTTGCTGTACTTTCTCATAACTTGAGCCCCGTTGTGGCAGGAATATAAGCCCCTTTGTGTGAGCGAGGCAGAAGATTTATGATAAGAATTAAAGGCAGCCAACAGGGGATTTGGACCGCAATTGATTTTGCACAATTCAATTTTAAGCTTGTTGATTTATAATGCACTGTCCACATATCAATCTTGGGCCTCTCCACATGAGGTGAGATCACTGGGTTAGCTGCCGGTGTACTGGATCAATAAAATTATACGTGTGTGTGTGTGTGTGTGTGTGTGTGTGTGCGTGCGCGTGCGCGTGCGCGCGTGCGCGTGCGTGTGTGCGCGTGTGCGCGTGTGCGCGTGTGCGCGTGTGCGTGTGCGTGTGCGTGTGTGTATCTGAGAGAGCGTGAGTAGTAGCGAGGGATGGTACTGGAGGGAGAGTTGGCATGTCTTTGTGGGCATGCAGGTTTGCACAGACGTTAAGCTTTCCAGGCTTTGCTTACAATACCTGATGGCATTTACTGAGCACCAGGAAGCCGGTACTACAAATCCACTGAAACCTCCAGGCTTCCTTCCTTCCTTTTCTTGTAGTGCAGATGCCTCTTTGCTTCCTGTCTTTAAAGCATTTCTGTGGATTCAGGATTTCTTTTTTTTTCCTTTCGTTTTTTTTAAACCCCCCTCGTGTTTAGCCCCATTTGTTTGACCTTATTGGAGTTGTTTTTGGCCGACTGTCCATCTCTCGCCTCCTCCCTTTTCCAGACAGATGCTGTTTAAGTGTGCGATGAGCAGATCGCCAAGAGCTAGATAGCTGAAAGCATTGTGTATCTGTTGCTATCTGCTCTCACTGATGGAGGGAGACTAGAAAAGCTATTTGCTGGCGGAAAAAGGAGCCAAAGCTCAAAGGGGACCAGGAGGGGGGGGGGGCTGTAAAGCAGCCAATGCCACTGTTCCTGGAGACTTCGACTGTAGCCCTCCTCTCCCCTGCCGGATTCCTTCTTATTCTTCCTCGCTGTCTTTGCTACACCTCACCTACTGCCCCACTGCTTTCTTTTTGTCATTGTTTCCTTCATCTACCTGTTTCTCCGTTTCACATTTGCACTATTGCATTTCCTCGCTACCCAGCTCTGCCACCTTGCTCCCCTCCATCGCGCTCCCACTCAGTTATTTTGCTGTTTCTCCCTCTCTTTCCACCCGTGTCTCTCCTCACCGACCTATTGCTCAGACCTTCCTGCCCTCTCAGTCAAAAATGCCAAGGCAGGCAGGCAGGGAATGAGATTTGTTTTTCTCTCCACTCCAACCCATTTGGTTTTTCTTCTCCCGCCTCTAGCTCTTTTTACTTGTTGCATGACAGAGCCAGCGCTCTATTGAAATAAATCATCTCCCCGGACAAGCACGCATGTGTGTGTGTATGTTTGCGCGCGTACGAGCAGCTGCCCGAGACCAGTGAGGGCTCCCTTATGGTGGTGTTGGCTCTTTTGTTGTGAGCATGGCTTTAGGACTGCCACCCTGCTCCTGTGTGTGAATGTGTATGTGTGTATTATTAATGCCTCTGGCTGTGACCTGCCCACACTGTTATCAGCGTGATTTATGCTCTCCCCCTCCACACAGCGCTTTTCAGCTTTTTGTCCTGTTCCTGTTCATTTAGACGCTTTGCCTTATTCTCTGCTCTCTGCCATTGCTTTTCAGGGTTTTTTTGGGTTTTTTTTGCTTGTCAGTATGCCTGCCACATGTTTGTATTGTGCATGTGCGATAGTTTTTCCTCCGCCGTCCTTGGTGTCAGTATCACAGCATTAGAGCTTAAACCCACTCCTGAATCATTCGGAGGCTTTGTCCTATCGGCCCATTTTTATCTGGCATTAAAAATTAAATGCATACGATGATGCATGGACACTCTGTCCAGATGAAGCACGATTATGTGGGATATCGGAGTACGAGTCCAAATATACCCTCCCACTGTACAAGGATGGCATTTTTCTTGAAAATTTTATGTGTGCCGCCTCTTCGCTCTCCAGTGTAAATTGCTAAGCTGCACTGAATACTAACTGCCCTTTTGTACACACTCAAGATCAGTGATGCACCAGTGTTTGAGCCTGCAGGTGGTGCTTACCACAGCGGGCTCCAGCACTCAACCACAGTCAGTGATTGCCTTAGTAACTTGTCCCAGAATTTCTCCTAACATAACAATGGTTATTTTTTGACAATTTTGTGGTTTTTATGTAAGAGCTTAGTGGCCAGTGAAGAGTGCAGAATGCTTCATTATGCAATCTGTTACCAAAGTAAGTGGTGTTTTTGTTGTGGTGTGGGGGTCCCTAGACTGGTTGCAAGTTGATCATTGGGTTACATTGGATTTAGAATCATTAATTAACTTAATATGCACATCTGTGGAGTGTGGGAGGAGACTAAAGCACCAGAGGAAACCCACATAGGCACAGGGACAATAAGAAAACTGCTCTGAGGCAACAGACCTAACCTCGGCTGTCTATTGGGAGAGCTCTTATAAATTTACCAGAATTTGTTTAAAATGTTCTAGTTTTAGTATTAGAGGAGTTATATTTTTTCCCTCAAACCTGTTTTACTACACAATTTCACATAGCGCTGGGAATCACCAGAAAGCCTGTTGATATCAAAATACGTCACCTATTACTGGTATCTCAGGATAGTGGTGCATGAGATAAGCCCTCTTTTTCATAGTACTCTTAGAGTATTTAAAGTTTTTATATGAAATATCAGTATTTAGTGTCCCTGTGTCAGTATCATGCATTGTCACACACAATATCCTGATACTTTGCTGTATTAATTTTTTTTGTTTGTTTGTCTTTAACTCCCAGTTTTGCAATATTGTAGCTTCATTAGGGGATTAGTATGGATTGTTGATATGATCAGGGTTTTAGGCTCCTCCTACCAGAGTAATGAGCCAATGTCATGCAGATTCAGCCCTCATCCCACCCCCAAAAAAGTAGACTTCTCTGTGTCTTTATCAGGAGAACTACAGACCTTATTCTATGCCACAGACTGGGCTGATAACAAGTAGCCGTGCCCGTCACCACCCAGTTAAAACTGTATTGAACCTGAGCTGTGCACCTGTCAGTGCAACAACATGATTTTTCAACTTGTAATAGTTTTTCCAGAGGGAAGGTGGGCAATAGCTACGGGGAGCTTAACCATATCAAGCATCAGCACCTCGAAAGTTACACAAGCAGACGACAACCGCTTGTTTCTACCAAAAAAATGGAACTGTTTCCAGAGCAGTGTGACATTATTTATGTCACATCTACACATCCATTTCATCCTTGTGATCCATCACAACTGAATACAGGCCCTAGATCATTATTCTTTGAGCTGCAGGGTGCACACAGCTGTCTGGATGTATGTGTGACACTCATTATAGAACAGGATTTATCTTCGGTGTTATCATTTAGTGTGTGTTTGGAGTCTCCACAGCAAAATGTGCATTATAAAATTTCCGAAGAGCAAAAATAATTGCTTTAATACTGAAGTGTCTCCTGCTCACTCTTAATGTATTGAATTTTGAAAACGATAAGCACGATTAGCGTGCTAGTCAGGTGCAGCAGTTTCACATGGAGAACTATGGAGAATTGTAACATGAGCATATGACTAATTTGCAGATTAGCACCGGATGTTAGAATGCTTCATGCTAAACACTGCTGCACCTGTTTTTAACCTTTTCCAAGTTAAAAAAAAGAAAAAGAAGTTTAGACAGACACATGAATAAACCGTGTATTTCCTCACAGAGGTTGTCAAGCTTGCCAGTAGTGTTGTGTCATGTAGTGGTTACTACAGCGATGTAGCCAACTTTTCTTCTATGACACAGAAAGACAACCATGAAAAACACAAGGCCGTGGATGTTTACAGCACAAATTTGGTGTCTGTTTCAGAGCTGTTAAACCTCTGGTTACTATTCATATTTACGTTGTTGTAATTCTTTTGTGTAATGAGTAATGCTAACACTTTAGTTTGTGTATATAAGCAGAGAAAACTCTAGTGATGCATGAAGTCTCATTGTTTTTGGGTGGTTTTTGTTTGGTTTTTCTCTTGATGTCACTTTGGGTGTTGGTGAAATCAGAAGCCTTGTGTTGGTTGTTTTTGGTGGGGAACTGATGAGAAACGTGTCATATATGCTCTGCTGGGACAATACTAGAGAAATATTCTCAGCCACAAAGTGACTAGAGTTGTACAATCAACCTAAAGTATATTAACTACACGTTACAGTCATAACAACATAAATTCTTTAACTGGAAGTTCCTATTTTCACATTTCCTAGGCGTAAATCACAGGCCTTTATCATGTGTCGTTATTTGCATTCTTTTACTAAATCAAACCACTTTTCTGTACACTAGAGGTTAGACATTATTCTCTATTTGATAATAAGAAAATTGTTCAGTGCGTTTGTACTGTGATTAAAAAATAATGTGCCAAAGTAAATAATAAAATAAGTGAATCTGCAGAGACATCCATGTGACTTTTAAACAACATCTCGCACAGAAAATCCTCAACTCACACTAATGAGCTCAAATCAACATGACGAGCAGGGACGCAGCTGTATTTGGTACCATAAATCAAACAATAGCAAGAAATTACATAAATGCTATAAACGACAAGATGGATAAAATATTATCAATTCAGAAAATGAAATCAATTTTCAGTAAATGCCACTGAAAGCAGGATAAAGAATCATCAACCTCCCTTTCTGCCTCCTTTTCTACTGCAGCACTAATGTTGCTCTTTTTTTTCCCTTTTCACAGGTGGTGCTGAAGATTATCAAGCACTACCAAGAAGAGGGCCAGGGCAGTGAGGTGGTTCAGGGCGTCCTGCTGGGCCTGGTAGTCGACGACCGACTTGAGATCACCAACTGCTTCCCTTTCCCCCAGCACACAGAGGATGATGCCGACTTTGATGAAGGTAACTAAAAGCAGTGTGCCTGCTTTCTGTTTGTTCCATCGATCTTCTCCTGCAGCTGTAAAAACGCGCGCACACTTATCACATCACGACAGAGTGTGAAATAAATACCCGTTAAGCACCGAGCGCAAGTAAAACCGTAAAATGATGGTGTCTCCGGTGACTGCGGCCGCTCAATTTATGACATGATGATATTAAGAAATCTTCAGCAACATGGGAGCTGTGGTATTTGCTTATTGTGAAATTTTGAAACTCCACTGTAGATAAGAGCTGCTTTGTCATTTAAATTCTGCTGCGTGACATTATGAATTGCAAATTTGGATGATTAAGTTTTTAATTAACACAGTGTTCTTGAGTTGATATACCAGATGGCTGTGAAAACATTGACTTGAAACATTTCCGTGGAAAACGTATATTGTTTTTGGCAGGACAAAAGGTGTTGTTGTTTCTCATTACTTTATTTTGGCATGACTGACGTGTGAGCCAAATGTTATATCAGATATTGCATCAAACTAATTTGGTTTTAAAAATTTACAAGGGTGAACAGAAAGTTTTTGAATTTTGGGGGGAAACTACTTTCTGTGGATGTCTCATTAAAATTGACCCTTGTCGCGCCATGTATGTTAGCTTATCTAACAGCATGGAGGTGGGGTCGGGGGAAGAGATTGTGACCAGACACCTGGGGGTGCTCATCTCCCTCGGAGCTGAAGGGGTGACACAGGTCCTGTGTTGCTGGCTGATTTAGCTTTAACTCATCTGCAGCGTTGCCGCCGTTCTAGCAAGGACCGGCTTCGCCCGTGATGTGGAGTCAGTCGGTGCATGCCGTGTTTGGTTTTAGAAGAATTACCGCTTGCTGGGACGCCTTTGTTTGCATGCTAACAGGCTGTCATCAACTCAAGTAACGCTCTCGTCTTTTTCTCCCCGTCTCTCTTCTGTTGCCGCGCTCGCTGCCTTGTTCCGCCCCTCCGCCCCTTCACACGCACACGGTGACAGCCGCAGACTGAAGTGACAGCAGAGGGTACAAATTATGAGAGAATCTAACATGCCAATAAGTTCACAATGGAATCACTGTGTGCTGAAATGAAAAGAGGGCACCAAATTTGACTAAATAAAGTAAATTCAAGGTTGTTATTATTATAATTATTATTCATATTTATATATATATATTTTTTTGGCTTCTTGTAACTGATTTTCTGAGATGATGCCACAGTAAACTTGTATCAAGAACGAACTGAATGTCTGTTTTCTTTAAAGTTTGCGTAAGATATCCTCCGGTGTCATGTTAAGGTCAATGCTGACTTCTAACTAAGCTAACTAGGTGCCGGGTGTCCTACCCTGTCAGTGCCAAGGGTTGATGCGCAGTCCAAGGATGGAGCGCTCTAGCTTCTGGCGTTACAGGTGGGCGGTGCGAACGTGCACGGGTTTTGATTTGGTCTTTATCCGCACATGTTTTCCTTTCCCCTGCTGCTTTCTGTCAGCATTGTTATCAAAGAGTGTCATGCCCTCTGACTTCTGCCCTTCCCCTATCACACCTTATTGTTACTCTCTCCTTGTTAGCACAAAAAAATCCACTGCATCAGACTGAGGGGTGGGAGGAACGTGAGGTGCTCCCGAGAACAGAGGAAAGCAAGAAATCCTGGTCTGTGAGGCTTCAGCTGCTAACGAGCAATAGTCAAAAATTCAGCGGCATATGCAAGCGCCAATGGTGGCTTAAGGTTGTTAGTGTCAGGAGCAGCTCACTCTCTCTCTGTGTGTGTGTGTGTGTGTGTGTGTGTGTGCGTGTGTGTGTCGGTGATGGCTTGTTGTGTTGTAAACACTGAACGCGCTGGATTTTCCATCTGTCATTCCCTTTAACTTAACAAGGGCTTCAGCGAGTAGCGTCTTGCCGTGAACTCTGGGAAATTTACAGAGCTACAATAGAACTCTACTCAGTGGGGATTTTGATCCAGCTGTAAAAGGTGACAGGCTTCAGGTTTTCTGTCAGTATGGAACAAAATTCAAAAACGGAGATGGAAATGGGATTCATTCATGTTCTCCGTGCTTTCGACCTCTTAAACGGCAACAGCACATCATAAAGCAGACAGTTCTGTAGCTACAGAGCGCTCCCATCTCCGCTCTCCAAGCTGTCAGAAAGTTTATGCTACTACACTTAGAAATTGAAAAGCGGATTTAATGCCTGTACATTTAATCATTTTGGTCTCACACTCAAGCTTGAAATGTCTACACACATGCGCGACCAGTCAGGCCATCCTTTTCTCTCTGTCTCGTCGCCCCTGTAGCAATTGTTAGTGTTTCATCTGTGCTGATGCTGGGGCGGGTTATCTCGACCAACTGTAGAAGCAGCAGAACAACAGAGTTTCGTTGAAGAATGAATCAGACTTTGTAACTTACTCCTGGAGACATTTATATGCTACTACTGTGGTATAACAGAGTATCTGAGTCATATCAGGTCACAAATGTATATTGAATTAAAAAACGAATGCTGTCAATGTAATGTCTGCTGCTATTGTACTGACAAACAATAGGCAGCGATACTCGCTGATACCCAGGCCATCTGCCTGTATCAAAGATTTTTAACCATGCTGAATGTTTCTGCAAATAAAGTAACTTTGCTGCAGAGCAGTAGCTTGGATAATGACTCAGAGGTAGTTGCTCACACTTGAGTTGGTGATGCTTTAATTGTGTATGAACCAATCGGATAGTGATTTTAATAAGCTGCATTCTTCACTGAGAAAGAGGCTTGGAAATTTTCTTATGATGTAGATGTAGTTGCACAGATTGCATACTGGAGACAGGGTCGAGCAGTTTGGGGTTTTTTTTTTTCTACATATAGCTCTGCAAGCTAATGTCAAGAACATTTCAGAGCTGCAGTGTATGTGTGAACACAGCTATGGAATAAAGGAAATTAACTGAATGGATTGGCCTCATGCATCAGCCAGCTGTCACAGATGCACGATACAGCCATTTGAGTCTGTGTCAGACCGATATGCGATATGAGTATCGCATTGCTCCATCGCTACTTTCAATCAGTGCTCCATTAATCTGTACCTTGCTCTTTTTTCTTTTTCTTTTTTCTGTAAGTGGACAGAAGCAACACACACTCATTCAGACACACACTGTTATACTGTAGACTCATGTACTCTAGAGGCACATGGGTAACTTTTGATGACTTTTACAGCGTTTGCTTCAGACCCATACCTTTTATTTCAATGCAGCCTTATCTCTGACCATTATAATGAGACTCTGATACATATCAGTTAACCAGTACTCTCTGAGATAAAGCTGGAGATTTGGGCCTTCACAGACTGAGCTGAGAAGCGTGTACTCTCTTCACCTCAAATCAGCCACCCTCAATACATTTTGCCTCCAAGGTCTGCATATGTGGCTAGATTGGTGTGTGTGTGTGTGCCTTGTGTTTTTGTGATCTGTGTGTGTGTCTGTGTACACCTAAATCATCTTACAGTGACTCATTGCCTGCTGGAGGCCCCTCAGATTAGAATTACTCCTCCAATCTATCTCTAAATGAACAATGGGCAGGATTGGCAGCTACGTGACTCTTTTTTCTTTTTTTCTCTTTTCTTTTTTTCCCCCCTCCCTTCCCGTGTGTCTGTGTGTGTGCGCGCATGTATATGCTATGCTATGCTATGGTTTCATCAACAGGTGCCAGTATAGAGCTGTAGTTACAGGACAGTCAGTGGCAGCAAATGTGACCAAAATGAGTGAGGAATGAGATAAAGAGTAATTGAGCACGCACAGCAGAATCGGCCTCAGATTAAAAAAAGAAGAGAGAGGAAAAAATGGGAAAAGAAAAAAGAAATGACCTTGGCTGAACCCCAGCCCTCCTATCTTCCAGTGTCCTTGCACACACACTTTCCTTGCATCATTGACAAAATGTATTGAGAGAAATGTGTGGAACTGCGGGCACTTATTCTCTTGGCATTTTGTGCAGTAGAGGCACTCAAATAGCATGTTAATGATGTGCATTGGCCCGACTCTTTTGTTGTGATATCAGCAATATTACAAAGCAGAGGTATTTTAGTACAGAGCGACTATCACAGGGTTTTCACTGGTGTATTGCAAATCCACCAGCTAACCGGACCTAACTCATCATCTGGGGGTTGACGTGATAGTGAGCGGGATCGAATCACGCACCGTAAAGGCAGTGAATCTGTGCATTTCTAGATATTTTAGACCAGGCAAACAAAACTGTTTATTTTGCTTCAGTAAATTACTGAAATTGGTGGAAAAACAATCTTTAGCAGGTGGTATTTTCCCCTTAGTGCTGGCTAAAATTTCTCTTTAGGTGCCAAATATTCTTAAAACCGGAAAAACACTTTGAATGTGTCATATTAGCATACTGTCCCTATTGAAAAACAGCTTGAAAGAGTTATTAGTAGTAGAAAAAGAGTAAAAGAACCAAGTAAATGTTATCATTTGATACTCTTGAGGGCTTGAAATGAAAGCAACTGGACTTCTTCTTTTTGGTGGAAAATGTTTCATCTAGTAGCAAGCTCTTCTTCGGGAGAGCTAGCTCCTATGTTACATAAAAGAGGCAGCTCAGCAGGACGACACTGCTGTACATTTGCACTTAAAGGAGAAAGGACATTCTTTTGATCATGCTCATTTTCACATTTTGGACTGAGAAGACTGACGCTTTGAAAGAGGAGTAAAGGAGGCCATCTACATCGACTTTGAACGACCATTGTACAAAAGAAGCAGCGGCCTACGATACCACCTACAGTGCGGCCTTGAGAGCTCCTCCCAGGCAATTCAGCCCCCCACTCGCACCTAGAGTCATGTGACCTGAAGAGCTCATTTGATGGCAATTTCCAAGGCAATTTCTTACAAGCATTTCAGACCATGGCCCCTGTGATGATAATCACCAGTGCCTTGTTTCACACCTTCGGTCATGTAATGACTCGCATAATTAAGATTGGTTTATACGACCTTCAGGACCACCTCCCAGGTTTTAGAACTGAAGAAGCATCTTGGATGGGAGGTGAGGGTCGTCACAAACCAACAAAGAAATCTAGTTGGCCTCTTTACAAGCCCTCAATACTACTATGACCTAAATGATTGAGAGGCTACATTCATATAATCTGAAACCTTTAGTTGTTTAGCTAACAGTATTACACCTATGTTCACTAGTTAAGCCTTGATTATATCCCATTAGGCTGGAGACCTGACGACCAAGTACTAATTCCTGTTATACTCCTTTGAAGTCCGCCTGCAGCCTACTGCCTGGGGTGCATATGAGCATATGTAATACTAATGCTCCAGTACAAGTCCGTACGGGGGTGGAGGGGGTGGAGGAAAAAAAACAGGCAGGACCCTCACGCTCACCATCTGATGACGAAATTTAAATTGCCCACACCCAATGGGACCACAGTGGACTCATAGATGCAAACCAGTGTAATCAAAGCTTTACAGTAGGCCAATTCATTGTTGGATCACAGTACACTGAAGATCTCCCACTGGTATTGCCTGCATTACTTACCCTTCATGCTGGAAGTGGTTAATAACCTCTCCTCTCAGTAGTAGCAATGTGTTTGCACAGAAGTAATGAGAGGTGCACTTCATGCAGTTTCACTGTTCAGTCTGTGCCGCGCAATATGGCGGGTGGATAAAGCTCCGTTGACACGGCAACTTTCAGCTCTTTGTGTCAGTGTGCCATGTTTCTCATTATGGTTCTGTATAACCTCTGCACTCTCGCGTATTGTAGTTTTTATTGAGATCTCACTGCATTTTGACAGTGTGTGTGTGTGGGTTTTTTTTTTCTTTTGCCCTTTTTTTCTTCCATCTTTGCATATTCTGCCGTGAAGTTGTCTATTTGCATACAGGTTCACGAAGATTTTTCTCATTTTTTAAAAACTTTAAACAATCATTGAGCAAAAACTTTGGGCAGCTACTCCTTTTCGAAATCTTATTGAATAATCACAACTACTGCGTTTTGCTGGATTAAAACACTTCTTTTAATCACAGAGTATGATTAGTGATCTATATATTTGTTTGAATATATGAATCTGTTTAGATCTGAAGCCTATAGATGTGGCAGGCAGTCCTGTGGGATATCTGAGATGATGAAGACATGCTTTATTGGATTGCTATGGACAATAATGAAGCTGCTCTAAATCCAGTTCTTTGTTGTTTTTTTACTTGCCTGTGCTCTGTGTTTTGTCCACCTCTGCTTGGTAGTCTTGTTGCCCTTTTTTCCCTTAATAACAGTCGAGCTCTACACTGTAAGCATTTCCCCTGCGTGTGATAGTGAAAATTACAGCACGGGAGTGTGAGAAATTATTTGGACACACTGGTGATTGACTTCTTCTGACCCTTGGATTGGCAAAATTTGCTAAACCACTTAGCTCACCAAAACAGTTATTTCTCCTCTATCACATTAGATAAATATATGAGAGGGAGGGAGGGGGATTTGGAAGCAGTTTCTCTTAGCTTGCACACAGCACCAAATGTTGTTTTAACTGTTTAAAATGATGCTGCCAAATCGTAGAAGCTGGGTTGGTTTTGCGTTCTGATCTGGACTGCTTCAGTATTTGGTTTGCTTCAGTATTTCAAAAAATGGTGAGAAATACCTCCTCACCTCCATGCAATTGATGTTATAAAAAGTTGATCTATTGCACGAGTTTCAATCTTTTAATTAACCTTTTTTTTCTTACTCGTTAAATAGTTTAAGCTGATCAGCTCAGCAGATTTGAACCCGGGCCTTTGGTATTTTGATCAAGTAGCTTTTGTCAAATTTAATAGGCTACAGCTGTTATTTCCATGTGGCAGATACATGTTTAATTCTCATGGGGTAAATATTTATTGGATCAGGCTCAGATACACAAAATGAAAAGATTTGGATCAGTATCGGGCCCCCCAAAAAATGGGGTTGGGGTGGGGGGAATCTCGACTGGGAGACCCCTCGTGAACACAAGCACTAAAACCTTCAGCAAACTGTTAATATTTGTTGGGAACTGTGGCTTAATGAATTTCACAGGATTACAAAGCATAATTGGGTAGCGGGGTTTTTTGGGGTTTTTTGGCTTGTAAGAAGGGACTGTATCAAACAAACCGTTGCTCAGTACCACTTTCGGTGTTTGATATTCAACCCACGCCGCTAGACTTCGGCAGCAGGAGGAGGTATCCTGAAGGTAGAACAAAATTAGTCACTTTCCTTCCACTCTCCACTACTTCTCCTTCTTTTCCCCTCCCTTTTTTTCCAGACTCACCACAGGTAAGCACTACCTATAGCCTTTCTTTCCACCATTTTCTTCTTTCCTGCAATCATTGATTGTTTCCTTCCTTTTAGTATTTCATTCTTCATTCCTTCTTTTATCATCAACTTTCTTTTCCTTTTTTTCCCCGCTCTCCCCCCTGTTTGTCCCCACCTGCACCCAGTAGCCCCAAGTCTTCCTTCCATTCCCGCTACAACAATGGGAAGATTAGTAAATATGCTATTTTAAAAAGAGAGGATGAAAGCGCCCAACAAATGTCCTGTTGGGGTAATTATTTCCCAGAAATTGAGCATTTTTTTTTCTGAACAAACTGTACTAAGCCAGCAATGGGTTTTGGTTTTCTCTTAGAAAAGAAACTGCATTGATGCCAGCGCCAAGAAAATTGAATAACTGGAGTAATTATTGTGTTCCTGATTTGCAGTACAGTGCCTGCCATCATAGGCGCATTAACATCAGCAAATGCAGATATAACAGTGGAAGTTGATTGATGTTATGCAAACTAGAGACATTATTATGATCTCCAAGTTCATGATGATAGTTAATGGTCACCTCATTTGTGGTTGTGCTGTGACATCATTGCAGCACTGCAGTCTTCTCCTGAACGCCAGGTGTTGCCACTCGGAGAAAAATCTCTCTATCAGGGCTGATACTGGGGGGAAAAAAGTGATCAGTGTCTTGTTTTTTTGGGGGGGTAGTGTATTGTATGGTAATAGACATGTATCACAATGCATTTATGAGTTGCTTGTATGTATCTGTGGGGTCTTCCCCCCCCTTGAATGCGTTCCCACAGCCTTTCCTTCTGACTAGCTTGCTGCCCCAAGCTGCTAGCTCTCTGCCCAACACAGGTTGCATTGGCTGCAAGGCCTCTGGCCTCATGTCATGTTTCCCATTGGCCCTGAGGACGGGAGCTGTTGTCAGCCTTGTGAAACAAACAAGTTTTAAGGGGGCTTGTTTTGCAGTTTGAGTTCCCTGATTCGGTAATTAGATGTGTTTTTGTGGATAGCCCCCTTAGACAAAACATGATGGCCACTTCTCAGCCAAGGAGCATTTCACTTGTACATTTGACATGTCAGCATATAACAGGTTGTTGCTACTTAAGTCTTAACAAGACACTTAATTAAAAGGCACATTGAAAGCTACCCTTGATGTATAAACAACCTGTAATCATTAATGAGGTTGATTTTTGCTGATTGGCACCCTCTTTTCAGTTTATTTGTTGTTTATGTCACTCCTGCTGCCTTTGTTTGAATTGCTCAGCAAACTAATTAGCCACATAGCTTTAGATTGTAGTGAATATGATTGGGCTGCAGGGTAAAGAAAATGCCTCCTTACAAGGGAAATCTGGCTGCTTAGACTACAGATTTAAAACTCAATGGTCAATTGTAACTTTATTCTCCCCAATGGAAATTGATTTGGAGCATGTCCACACACAAAACAACACATACATACACACAAAAAAAGAAAGGAAAAAAAACAGCCCAAGTTTTATCAGTAGCATTAACAAAGTACACTGTGCATCCTGTGTTTCCTGAACTCAGTGACCATGTCTTTAGTTTTCAAGGTGTTTAGCTTTAAAAATGACTCATCACACCAAGAAACAAACATAACAGGCCCATGGGAATACTCTTCACCATGAAGGAGGCTTACAATGACTGTATCATCCGCATATTTAATGAAATGCCTGTTAGCCTGTGTACTACGACAGTCATTAGTATTCAAAATGTATTGTAAGGGAGAAGGACAACATCCCTGTGGTGAACCAGTAGAAGAATTCAGCTGATTGGAAAAACAGCCATTTACTGTCACGCACTAAGATCTGTTTGTTAAAAAGTCTAAAATCCAACCAAACTGGTTAAGAAGCTTATCAGCTAAAAGATGTGGCTGGATGGTATTAAAAGCTGAAGAAAAGTCAATAAATAGGAGCCGAGCATGGGCTTTGGCACCATCCAGTTGGCGATATAGGAAATTTAATAAAGTGACCCCAGCATTGTAAATGCTCCTACAAGGCCTGTATGCAAATTGCAGTGGATCAATACGCTTTTCTACCTGCAGCAGAACCTCCGTGCTGATGAGCTTTTCCAAGGATTTCATCACTAGAGATGTTAAAGCAACAGGCCTAAAATCATTCAGGGATGTAGGTTTTGTAGTCTTTGCAACTGGAGCAATAATTGACTTTTTCCCATACCTTTGGAAGCTTCTGTTGCTGGAAGATGTAAGAAAGATGCTGCTCAACACAGACTATCCAAGAAAAAAGAGAAAGTCCTTCCAAAATGTCCCTGTTCTTCTTCATGGACATTTTAATAAGTGTTCTGGCTTCAGACACAAATCCCCTTTGGGGTTGCATCAGGAAGGGCATCGAGAGCGAAACGCTGCCAAATTAGAGACATGGAGCTACCTGCTACAGCGACCCCTCATGGCGAGGGAGTAGCTGAAAGTATTTTCTTCACTGGCACTTGTAAAGGTTTTTTTTTTCTAAAGAGTCTGTTGAAAATGCCAGTGTTTGTTGTCACTTCCATATTAAATGATATCTAATGTTCCAAATGAGACAACACTCAAAGATGCAGTCAAAGTCATCTGTTAAATACGGTGTGCGTGTTCTTGAAGAATTGCAAGGGCACCAAAATGTGTCGGTGTAAATTCGTTGCACACCTCTGTTACATCCCCGCTGGTGTTTGGACTTACTTGCTTAATTAGACCTGTTGTCAGGACTGTGTGTGGGTTTGTATAAATGCTGCTCGATCATCCTCTCCCAGACTTTCAGGTTAGTTCTTTTGCACCTTTTAGGGTGTGTCAAGACTAATTGCATTTGGGGCATTTAAATTACCATATGTGTCCAGGTGACCTCGTGTCGTGACCTCATGCATATGTGATTGTGATTGACTTCTTAAACATGGTATTTGAAAGACCGCTGTATTACAAACACAACTTGGATCACAGACTGCAAAGAGTTGTAAACTTCTTTAAACACAATATTTAATTGAAAATGCTACAGTGACGACATATTTAATGTGGTAACTGTTTTTAAGCGTATAACTTTTGTTTTAAAAAGATTGTAGTAAACTCTCTGAAGTCAGAAATCTAATCTCTGTGAGGATTAGATTTCTGTGTGTTGCTGTTATCCTTGGAATCTTTTTTTCACTCCTTTCACACATTGTGTTCTTGATTTTCCTTTTTGTTGTAGACAATGTGTCTTACTGTGGATTGATTACCACCAAGGTCTTTAGAAATGTTTTTGAAGCCGTGTCCGGCTTTGTTCCTCTAGAAAACCTCTTCCTAGGTTCTTTGAGAGTTGTTGTGATCTGGGAATTGTTTACACAATAGGATAGGAACATAGTTTTTCAGTAACTAGAGCGTATGTAATTTCTTTATAAGGAGGATTACCTCTACAACCCACACTTCCAATTTCATTTCTGCAGTAGGAACTCTGACTCCAGTTTTGGAGGCATTGTTAGCGTTTCGTGAGTAATCCTGGTGATTCCAATGTTTTTGTTGCAACTGTAACAACGTCTTCTGCTCTGCTTTGACTGACGGGCAGGGAAGCTGCAGAGTCTGACTCACATTTTGTTGGCTCTTCTCCATCCATCATTGTCCATCCAATGGTCCCTGGCACCTCGGCAGCGTGAATATTCTCCTTCACTTGAAATGTTAGATAATTAGACTCTCCTTGCCTTTTCTCTACCCTCCATTCCCTTCATTTTCTTATAACCCCTTTGGTCTGCCGCAGATGTGTCTATTATTTATAAGGTAGCTACCTTGCTCTTTGTAATATTAAAGAAACCAGATTTGAAATGGACCCAAAGCCAGACTGAACTGTTCTCTGCTGACTCCTGCCAAAACATTTGGTATCAGCTGCATGGATAGTTCACAGCTGCTCGCTGGTTTTACATAGGCAGATTTTCTTTTAAGCAATGGTTCATCTTCATCATGAGGGTTGATTTAATAAACACCTTGGAGGGAAGCTTCTCTGATTGAAATTTTGTCTTAAGGGGAATTGTAAAGACACCATGAAATCAAATTAAAGTGAATACTGTGTGTTTATACACCAATGATGGGGGAAAATCATTTTGTGGGTACTTTTATTTATTTATTTATTTATTCATTCATTCATTTATTTATTTATAATAGTTTGCTGTTTCGTAGAAAATGCCAAGGAAATGTTAATGAATCATCTTTCCCCTGGAGGCGTATACTGATGATGTGGTAGGTGGTGCCTGCTCAGCCCTTGGGAGCAGACCAGTAAGTGCAGACGGGGCTTTTTAGAAGGAGAGCATCCTCTCTGGCTCCTCACATTTATAGGAAACACAGTGATAATGCTGAAGCACATACCACACTGTGCTAGCAATTTTATGGGAACTCAAAATCTAGCAAAATACAAAAAAACCCACCTAATTGGGACATGTTAGATCAGCTTTTTCCTCCTGCAGGGTTTGTAAGTTTTCTAAACTTTGTCATTCGTGGCAGACCCGATGATGTGGGTTAATTGAAGTCACCAGGATTAAAAATGCCTTTGTCATGATTTCTGCTCTTTGCTTATGTACATATATATAATATTCAGCCTGTGTGTATTGGGTAAAATATGGTCCACTCCTATTCTGATAAGGTCTACCTTGGAGTTAGCCCTTCAATAGATCAGTCTACCTGCCCCAAATGGGAAATTGATTTCCTCCGTTTTTCCTTACTCTCCCTCAGTGAGGCTAATTAGAAATCACTTGGCAGCCCACCTTTAAGGGAAATACATAAACATAAAAGCTAATATGTGGACTGTTATGTATTAGGAGTTTTCAAGGGCACATTGGCCTTTTACTGAAGCTCTAATAAAAAAGAAAAAGAAATCACTCATTCTCCTTCCCATTGTCTCCATACTAATATTTCCTCTTTCCTCATCTTCATCCCCTCTACCTGAGTTTTGTGTCTCTCTCACTGTAGTGTAGATCTAAGACTGGCTGTTAGCAGCGAGCTGGGTCTGTATCTGTGTTTGAATGCTCACCTGGCGTTATAAATCAAGAATGTGAGTCCCCCGGGTGCCGTCACCATTGCCATCAGTTCCACTGTTTTATTCATCTGCTCCTTTGTCTCTTCACGATTCTGCCCCACATTAAATTTTGTGCATCTGTGTGTGTGGAGGGGGGTCAGAATGCATTACTGCAGACTGCAGGATAATCCAGGTGTGCTGTAGGGACTAGTGGGAGGGTGAAAGGTAAGCAGGAGAGAGGGATGTGACAAGGATTTGAGAAATGAGGTGGGGATGCTGAACATTACACAGGAAGGACATTTGCCTTTTGGTTTAAAGCATTAAAGGCAGTAATTTTTAAAGATACTGATTTTGTAAGCGCAGCATTGTACCGGCAAAATCACCACGCACACAAGATAAAGACAACAGCTGCGCTGGCATTTCGGCTATATTTGTGTGTAAAATTATCATTTGACAAGAATGTTAGAAGCAACAGAATGTCTCTCTTATTTTTTTCCTGTCACACAGTGCACAGCCGCTGTGAGGGTGACAAATCACAGGGAAAACACTGTGCATGTGCTAACGATTCATTCCGCTCCGCTCGGCTTCTCTGACCACAGGATTTAAAAAAAAAACAAAACAACAACAACAAAAAAGAAACGTAGAGGAATAATAAAAAGTCACTCAATCTAAGTTTAAAAGTTGAGGTGAACTAAGTATCTGCAGTGACTGACAACACATAGACCATGAATTTGACGTGGTTGACATTTCCACATTGAGACAGCATTTTTTTCCCCCAGAGTCACCGTACGTTTTATAAGCAGAAGCCAGTAAAGACTCTTACTTCCAGAAACCTGAATATCCAAAATTTCTCATCTTCCTTTGCAGCTCTGCTGGGCTGTTTTAGTCACAGATGGGCAAGCGTTTACTCATGCGAGTCTGATAGTTGTGAATTTTTTATTATTAGTTGTTTGTTTTTTTTAAAAAAAACCACAGGTGAAGCCACTTGGGATTTAGTTTGAAACAAATGATGTGGGTGGTGCAGAAATTAATTCTCTCTGCACAGATACTTAGTTCATGTAGTCACAGGTGTAGATACTCCAGCTTCTCTTACACAGGACTGAGTGCACTTTCAAAACCTGTTTGCAGCCATTAGCAACACGAGGGGTACCTCGTATTGTTTATGTGAGGCTTAAAACATAATATCAAAAAATAGGTATTTAAAATATTTTTACATTTAATGTGTTCGCTCGAGTGCAAATATATGTATTAATGATTTGATGAATGTTGATTGCATTTAAGGCATTTCTTATTTGTCATGAGAATTATTCATTTATAGGAAGAAGCATGTGCATGACTGACAAATGGGTATGTGGACGCCTGTGTTGAATTGTGTATCCCCTTCATTGCTTGGACCTCACAAACACTCAAATGTGAAATGTATACAAGTTGAATGTGGTTTTCTGCAAACTGAATGTTTATGTTGGTATGTTATGTTTGGTCAGCTGTTAGCAAGCTATTGTAGCTTGTTAAGGTAGTTGCTCAGCATTCTGTGGTAAGGATCCATCAGCTCTATTGCAACAACATGTAACATTACCCATTCTAATACTCTTGTGGGCTTTTGTGACCTCACAGATGATATCTTACTCCCCTTTGCCGTCATGATGTCACCAAATCGGCCACCATAGTTAATAAATAAACCTCCACTAGCTATGACATTTACCTTTGTTGATGCTAACACCTGTATGACGGTGAGCACCCAATTTCCTTCCTTTTTGTCACATTTGAGAAGATAAACGAGTGTGTGAATAGATGTGAGCATACAAGCGCGCACACCCGATTTCCCCTTCCCCATTCCCACTGTAAAAACAAAGCCCTGACAAGCAGCGTTGTCAAATGTGCATACGGTGAACTCGTCAGTGTGTTATGCACACAAAGCAGCTGCTTCAGTATGCTCGCACTCCCTCTTGTGCATCACTGCATCACTGAGGGGGTTTGTGTGCCTGATTGTGGCACAGTGTGCGTGTTTGTATGTACATGCGCGTGTAACGGAGGCAGCTCTCCGCAGGGCTTGCTTAACTAAGATTAATTGCACCTAATCCACTGTGCCAGGTGGAACATAGACCGTGGTGGGTGCACTCACACAAACACGCAGAGACACTCACAAATAGGCACACACATCCCATTATAGCCTTGCTGCTGAAAATTAGCCCCGCGCCTCTCCTGACACTCCGGACCAGACCACAACTCGATACCACCATTTACTTCCCGACAAGTTGCACATTTATCACTGCTCCCGTCTTCCGACAGATGAATGCACGGACGGACAGAATGCCATGACGGAGCTATCTGCTCTCTCACATCCGCACCAGCTGACCTTGACAATGCATAGAAAGAATGCGTTTGTCATCTTTCCTCTTTAGAGAAGAGGACGACACGCTGCCTGGACTTAATGTCTTTGAAAGTCGTTGTTAACGTATAGCTGTAGGAACAAGTGCACTGTGGAGTTTTACTGAAATAATGGGAAACAGAGTGTTCCAAGGTCAGCGATATATTTACTGTACTGTACAGCAGGGCGAAGTTGATGATTGGCTACAGAAATTAATGGTGACAATGATTAATTTATTGTTAATAAAGTCATCTGTAGAGTGAATTGCTTGTAAATGAAAGCCTGCACATTACCATGCTGTTGAGAAATGCTGATTGGCCTGTCAGGTTACACCTGTCCTGGTTGGCAGTGTCATTAAAATGTGTTCACGGTCAGTGTGCTGGAAATGGTGGTTTGAAAATGAAATCCAGTCTAGAGAGAACTCGGGCATCATACTTCAACAGTAAAGTTGATTTTAAATGTTTGCTTTTTTCAGGTGAACTTTGAGTAAAATTAGGTTATTACTTCATTTATTACTTTAGGTTCATTCATGATTTAATTTCTCAGGTGCGCACACACACCCAGGAGATGCATCAAACTATCTTATTCCAGTTGTGATTGAATACCACTACAGAGGATTTATTGACACCAGTGTTAAATTAATAGGTTAATTCCTGGTTTCTTTTTTAGAGGAAGGAGCACCGTTAGGGAATTGGTATTCATTAGTAAAATAATACATGGCAACAGGCGCAACAGGTTACTTTGTACTCTTGTAATTTACAGTCACACTAGTTTCCTCTATTCCCTTACAAAATAAAGCTATTTACGAAGCAGGTGTGAAATGACTCCAAACTACATGGGCTTTGCTTTTAGCTTCCTCCTTGGCTACGTTAGCTCTTATCACCCCATAATCATGTGGCATTCCACAAGGATCTGAGTTCAGTCTCATGTTATTTTTTGTGGTATATTATCCCATTATGTCATATTAGTAGTAGTAGTTTGAAAACCTTTTTTTTTAATCATCTGTATGCTGACAACATTGAACTGTACCTCTCCTTTATATCTCAGCACATATAAATTAACCATTTTATTTTGTCTCACTGCAATTGGTGGCTGGATGGCAAATAACTTTTTGCAACTTGTGGCTCCAGAGGGCATTATTCTCCAAACATCTGAGGTCTTTCCCATCCTTTCTGTCTCAAAAAGTGAACTGGAGACACTTGCTCATCCCTTCGTCTCCTCCGGCTTGATCTTTTGTAATGCACTAAAACTCATGTATTCAGAACGTTTGTATGTTCTGTGTTGTTTTACCTGGTTTACTTTTACCTTGTATTAGCTCTTAAAAAAAATGAAATTAAATACCCCTGTAACACTTTGTGACTGGTTTCTTGTCTTGAAGTGTGTTATATAAATACATTTTAGCTGGTTGCTTTTCCACCAGCAACCAGGTCACTAACATAGAACTGAATTCAGTGGATTGCCACATAGCTCTGCTTGTTGTTATCAATCACAGACCAAGCTTTCTGAGTCCAGATTGGACCAATATCCAGGTAAAATCTTAAACTGGTGCATCCCTAACAGGCACGCGCAGATTGTCTTATTTTTGATGAAAGACAGGCAGTCACCTTCTTTCTCTTCCCACTGCCTATCACACTTTCTCCTTTCCTACCCTTTGTCTCCTCCCTTCACTTTTCCCCTCTGCACCTCTCGGTTACTGTCATCATGTATGTCATAATGATGGGGAGCAGTGGCCTTCATTTATCTTGTGCCTGTGTTGTGCTGCAGATAATGTATCTACGCCTCTGCTTCCCGGCCTTTTTTCCGCACCCTCTCAGGCCTGTCAGATGAAGTAGACTACTCTTTCACCCACACCACCCCTGATTTTTCAACCCATTATTTATATCTTCATACTTGTTTTCTCACCATTTATCCAAAAATGTTTGTTTTGGTTTGTTTGTTTGTTTTTATTATTTGCTAATCTTGTCATTTGTAGACAACTACATAAGGCTTTTTTTCATGTTCTTTTTGCTAAATATGCATTATTTAGATGTGACAACATATGTAGGTTGGGGAACTCACTCACAGAAAGGAAAGAGAAAAGGAAAGTTTAGTATACTTGGTTAGGTTACACACTGACCACACCAATTGGCATTGGTTGTGAAGGACCATCATACCCGCTTAAGGACATCTGATATGTCAACCCTGGCTAAAGGCATCTCCTGTACCTGCGTGCATCTGTGTAGTGTGCATGTGCGTGCGCACATCTGGGTGTACTTGTGTTTGGATATCACTGCCTGGAAGTGTAGATTGTTTGCCTGAGACAGACAGAAGTGGAGATTGATTTATTCCATTTGTTTTCAATCTAAGGCTTATGTAGGTAGCACATGTGTTTGCTTAGGGCAGCGCTTGTTAGCTCAAAGCCTAATTGGCATATTGTGTTGTGCCAGTGGGAGAAAAGGAGTGTGGCCCTAATGAATTAGACTTTAGACAAAACCTAGCTATTGTCTTTAGTGGCTGTTAATTAAGCAAACTATATTTGCAGGAACTTGTGCATTTGCATTTGTCATGTTAAAGATCCCATGTTGTTAAATTTGACTGGGCTTTACAGAATCAGAGGTGTGAAAAGTATTAACTGCTTACATTCCACCATCCTTATATTGCTTCCATTTTTGCATGCCAGGAATAATTTTTTAGCCAGTACTCCAGCAGAATTGAAATCAGCCAATAGTTGTTGAACTATAACAAATCACGAACTGACAACTAAATGGGGTTTCTGTCATTGTAGAGATGTGAACTGGGGCAAATTAATGTTATGTGGCCTATGAAGGATGAATTGACAGTTTTGGGCTGTCGAAGTTGGGTGTCTTCTGGAAGAAGAAAACTCAAACTTTCCACTCAGAGTTCTCACTAAATCTGCGTTTTAGAACATGACCCCACTGTTAAACTATACGTATTACTGTGTGACTGTTGTTGTTTGGTTAATCTGGTAGTAAAGGGTCAGCTGTAAAGCTATAAGCACAGGTGGGTAGAAGCAGTGTTGAAGGAACAAGCTGGATGGTATTGTGAGCTTAAAATGCTAAAGAAACCCTGCGAACCCGGGAGATCATGAATAACTCAGAAAAAAGGGCTACAGCCTTTAAATTTGAGTTACACATGGGCTTTGTGGGCTGGGAATGAATGGATAGCATTATGGATTTTGTCACAGTTGCATCTCATGGGTACAGCATATAGACATGCACTGCATTTGATGATGGCTAATCTTATTTGTCCTTGAGAGTAACAGCATGTCCATCGTTTCCTTGTTTTATTGTGGAGACATTATTTTCACTTTCTGCGCTGGTCATTTTTCATTGTTTTCCCAA
The DNA here is from genome assembly GCF_036321145.2 of Pelmatolapia mariae. NCBI lineage: Eukaryota > Metazoa > Chordata > Actinopteri > Cichliformes > Cichlidae > Pelmatolapia > Pelmatolapia mariae. Next base: position 47,727,538 of record NC_086236.1, on the reverse strand, counting down.
ATCTGGACAGGGTATGAGTGAAGAGTTTTTGGACTCTGCAGATCACCTGGAATTTTTAACAGATTTGGAGAAGGAGAGAAGTACAAACATTACTGAGTCTGTTTAGGGAATCTGAGGGAGTAGCAAGGTTAGATGAGGGGTTTGGCAAACAGGACAGCAGCATTGCAACAACAAAGGAGAGAAGGAAGTCGGCCTCAAAGCCTAAAAACATTCAGATTATCTTTGTCCTCTGAAGTAGACGTAGTAGTAGATGCAGCGTTGTTTAGTTGCATATGGGGTTAAGTCAAGCCTGGAGTATTTATAGAATGCTTAGTGCTTGTCAGAGAGGCTTTTAAAGAGAACTGCAAAATAAATGTGTAAACACAGAGATGGTAAGAACCACTCTGTTTTTACCTTCCAAAACAGCTTGGCATCCTTGTCGCAAAGTAAATGACTGTCAGAATGGAGTGCAGAGTAAAAGTGGGTTGTCAGCTGTGTTGAATGAATGGGTCAAGAGTGTGGACTTGTTCAATTAGGGTTTGTGCTCCGGGGCCCTGAGGGTGAGATGTGGGGGGGGGCGGGAAGAAAAAAAAATGAAGCTGCTGTGGAACAACAGCCTTCTTCACTCAGCAGAACGCTGGTAGAATACGATGTCTTTAAATTGTAACGCAGCTAAACATTTGTTTTGTTTTCCTCGTGGCTCTAAAGTATTTATGAAATGCCAAAATGAGTGTGGTTTGCTGTCACTGTGGAGAACATATGTGGAAATAGTGGTTTTCAGTCTGTTCAGTACAATCAAAAGTGTTACATTTCATGCATGAACTGAATCTTTTTTTGTGTGTGTGTGTGTGTGTGTGTGTGTGTGTTTCAAGTTTCAGCTTGAGAAGGTGTTAATACAAATTAAAAATGCATTATATATGCATAGCTTGATATTTCTTAATATTGAAGATATTTCTTAAAATATTCTTTCCTTCTCTTTAACTTTCCTTGATAAATGCACCATCTGAAAGTCATAATTTTAATTTCATTGCAGCTTCCAAATGGATTTTTTCCCCCTATAACGAAAATGTATTTTTGATGGAGGTCTGATTGGCCCATTTATCCTTATTTTAAACTATTAAAATGTTCTATTCGGTAAGTAGTGGGAGGAAACTGAGGGTAAAGAAATGTCGCTCTCCCAAGCTTCAAACACTTGGCACCATTGTCTGCTACTCACCTGCTTAACTCGACGCTGGTGGATGTAAACTTTGGCGTGCGTGTGTGTGTGTGTGTGTGTGTGTTAAACCGCAACAGACTTTCCAGGCAAGGCCCCGTCAGCCTGTCAAGGTGGTGATTAGAATGTGTTGTGACACACAGATACGTGCAGCCTCACATTCAGAGACCCACATACGCTCACACACATCTTGCTGCCCGCACAGAGATGTTGTGGCCTGCAGCAGCATGCAAGGTCCAACGCAGTTCACCTCTTGTGTCATTGAGTATTAGAGTATGGACTGTCTGTCTGGTTCATGGCAGAGAGACACGCGCACACACACACATGGTAGTGCGTTGTTGGTTATGACTCTGAATGTTGCTCCCCAAGGTAAGGAGTTTTGCTCCCTACTGATAAACACCTCCAGTCTATCATACATACATACGGCTTGTCCATCCTCAAGCTTCACATGTCTCGCGCTTTCCTTTTCCAGACACACACACACACCTGCTCGCACACAAAAACACTCTTTCCTTTCCAGATGTCACACTTTTACTCTCTGCATCACATCCTATTTCCTTCTCAATTTTCTGTTGAACTCACAGTTCCTCACATACTCCTTTAAACACACTTTCACTTTGTCTCTTGTCTAAATACACACATACACACAATCAAGCAGCACTAAGGGAATGGACAGACTCATTCCCCGTCTGGCCTCAGACCCAGATTGATTGATAGGAGAGGCGGCAGGGCAGCAGAAATGAGTGAGGAATAGCAAATGGTGGGGCACGCTCCCACCTCCACGCCTTGATGATATTGTTAAATTGACTGTTCTTGGGCTAATGCTGCTGTTATGTCCACAGAATATTACTGGCTTCCCTAGTAAAGCAACAGGGGGGAGCAAGAAGTCCTCTTTCTGTCTCTCTTTTAAAAAGTCCATATTAACTGGAGTAGCTCTCCAACTCCATTCCAGTGAAGTAGAATTTTTGTTGTTCCTTAGCACGACTAAATGTAGTCTCACCCATGGTGGATGAAGAAAGGAGGGAGAAGAAAGAGCACGATCATCTATTATGTGTGTGCACCCTCAAGATAATTAATCCACATGATACTTGTGAGCCTGTAGATGATGCATGCTGCCTCTTTCATTTTGTCTATGAACTGTTGTGCTGTAAGTACTATATTGAAGGTAAAAGTAAAGTAGGCACAGTCGTAGTTGAAAGAACAGAGAACATTATTCATGTCAGATTACTCTAGCCTTTTTTTCCTCCCTGTTTTGACATTCGGGAAGTACAAAAGCTTCTCTTTGTCGTGTATGAACCTCGAGTCCCTTGATGTGTTTGTAGCTTTGACTTCTTATCTCTTTATGACTCATTTTTAGGTATAAAACAATATGTCAGTCAGTGCATTGATCAAAAATAGGCACCGGATAATCAATTGGCCACTCAGAGTAAAAATGTTCTTTCATTATTTATTTTTTTGGGAGGGAGGGGTGTGTCAGTGTTTTCCAAGCATGTACCAATCTGTCTTGCTTGTTGACTGATATTGACTATTGGCAAATAAGATGGCATTTACAGGTGTCAGCGAATGATATTTATCTGTGCTGTCACGTCAGTTTTGCCCTTGGTAAAGGTTCAGAGAAAGTGTGATGAAGAATACTTCTGTCATAATAGAGAAAAATACAAAAATAGGGAAGATAAACAGGTATCAGCTGATATAGATAAGTAAGCTAAATAAATATATATAGATGTAGAGAGAGATTTGTTTTGATATCGGTATCAGTCGATACAAAAGAACACAGAATTTCACTGTAAGTGCATACACACAGTTTTTTTCTCATCAATAAGTGTCAATTTGTTACTGGTGATTATATAACTATAAAAATAATTGTTTTTAGCACCTACCTTACCAGGCAGATTGAAAGATCTCCAGAGGTTTAGGACTTCCAATCAGTGTTGAGTCAACACAGCTGAGATGCCACGCAGTTTGTTTTGCTGTTTGTTGTTCTTTTTTTTCCTCCACAGCTGTAATTTATGGTTTATGAACAAAGAAGCTAGTGATCCTGTGCTATTTACAAGACTCTTGTATTTTCTATTAGATTTTTGTAGTGGATGCCTCTGCAGGCCTGCCACTGGCTGGTTGTCTCACTCGCCCCCAAATCTCACTTTAGCTCTCAGGCTAAGAGACAGTTGATTTTCTTCATGTGTCTTCTGTCTTTGTTTCTTCGTCTTTTCCTTTCTGACCTGAGTACAGCCGGTAGGAGTTTGTTTGCAAGGCGGCCTGTCTGCTTGAGTTTCGTCTGGAAGCTGAGTGTCATCCAGTTGAGTAGAGTACATGTCAGTCAGTGTGAAGTTGGTGTAAACTTTGATTAGTTTGAACGCACGGTAGTCTTTTTCCCATTCACATGGTGTCATTTTAATGTTAAGAGTATTCAGATACACAGACTTAATGACATGCCGGGATAATCTGCTGGAATAAATATATTTTTATTTTTCCTCACCATCACTTGCAGTGGTGCATGCATGCACCACTGCATGTTTTATTTAAGTGTATTTTCAAATTATGGAAATGTAACAAACACAAAGGAAACTCATTCAAATTGTGCAAAATAGAAGAAAAAAACATCCCCAAAAAGTTCAAATTAAAATTAAAGAAGGCCAATACAAAAATATCCGCTGAATACTAATGTCAGTCAGATTCAGGAACACTACATCACGTTTTATTTCTGCAGCATTTTTATTATTTGACTTTCACCTTTTGTGAGTTGGGGGTCTTTTTGTTTGTTTTTTGGTTTTTTTGCCCATGCCTCACATTGTTGAAGTTTTAGTGGGAATAATTCATATTGTTCCAGAACTTTTAAAAATGACAATATTCTTGAAGGAAATCTGTATATCAGTCCAAATATGAATAATAATTCTGAGGAATCAGAACCACAAACCCAGTGGGTTAAAGCATTTTTACCGAGGCTCATATATGGCTGTCCCTTTGTTTCTCTGTGCCCCATTGCCTCTTTGCTGCTCAGTTTGTCCTACAAGCTACGGGGGGAAAGACACTATTGAGACGGCGATTCTTTCTTTATGGAGGCTGCTCCACTCTTTTGAAATTCTGAGTACTTCAGATATGATTTCTTAACCTTCTAAAGATCAGTGACTTTTCACTTGAGCCTTAGATTTCTGCTCCTCTGTTAAAAAGAACCTCCCTGTAAATGCTTCTCAAGGATACTTAGACTTTTGACCAACCTTTTCATTTTAAAGAAAACGCTGAAATCCACCCTTGAATCTAAACTGTAATATCGACTGCAGAAAGACCCACGGACTTTGAAGTTGTCCTGAATGCCTTATAGATCAACTCGTTTGACAGAGATCCAAGACGAGTGATTGAGAGTGACACGTTTTAACATTCAGCAAGGTTCGATGGTGTAAAGTCACGCTTTAAACAACAGGCCGTTTTAAGTGGTGTCGCGCCAACACATGTTCAGCTCTTGCAGCTTTTGATCTTCTTAAACCATCACTTAAGGAGATCATCACCAGTTGTTTAAATCTGCAATACAGTCATAATGAACGGAAATATGTGCTGAAAGCAAAGTCCCGATTGAGCTGCATATTGGACACCAACAAAGATTAGAATTGCGAACTAGGAATGAAGGTGGGATTGAGTTAGGGAGGAGAGATGGCCAATTGGCTTTCCTGCCTCTGTTGTCAATCGCCCAGCCTTTAGCTTTTGCATCAGAGACAGATCGCTTTGTGCACAATTTCCCTGTTAATGATAGGGTGCTGGGCTGGTGCATGCCTCAGTGGCGCCTAAAAGGTAAGTACCCATACTGATGGGCATAGAAGTGCACAGACAGATACTGTATTTAGGTGACAGGCTGCCTTGAGCTCTGTGTGTCTTGAAGTCTGCTACTAGCCAGCCCCCGAGCAGAGCCACTCTCCAACAGACTTATTATCCGTCCATCACCATCACTCCCTCCTTTCCTCACGCTCTTTTTTTTTTTTTTTTTTTTTTGCTTCTCCTGTTACCCTTTTCTCCCACTCTGTTTTAATTCTCACCTACTTCTTATTTGTCACCATTCAGTCAGAATTAAAAACTTGAATGTTATAGACACACATTTTAGAAACACACAAACACACTTGCAGATGCTACCTGAAACCTCCATCTCCTCCTATGATGTGTACCAGAATTGCTGCAGTCTCCCAATTTCTCTCTCAATCTTCATATACTGTATCTTCCTCTATTTCTCTCCTGCTTTCTCATCCTCCTCCCCCTGTTTTACTCTGCTTCCTTTTGTCTCACTGACCATGTCAAACACTAAATAAAAGTGAAGATTTAAAGGATAGACTGCTACATCCAGTTCATCCTTGCTGTATGGGGCCATGAAAAGGGTCTGTTCCCATCCACTGCTCCAATCCAAATGTTAAAATTCAGTTCAAGGAGAACATTTGATTGATTATTTTCTCTGTTTTGTTGCAAGAATCGGGTTTGTGGGAGGTTTGCTTCAAGAAAACTTGAGATTTATGCAAATCAGATGGGGTCCCTTGCATTGCTTTGGATTTTAGTGATTCAGAAACTTCGGTGTTTTTAAGTGCACAACATGAACTCTTGGAGGTCAGCTAATTACAAGTAACCAAATGAAATGTTAATATATTTTGATTTTGGCTGATCTCTGCTTTACATAACCTCACCTGCCAGGGGTCAAATTCTGACCATAAGGCAGAAGATAAAAAAAAGAACTTCACCCATTTAAAAAAAAAAAAAAAAAAAAAAAAAAAAAAGAGAGAGAAGTTTTTTTTCTTCCCTCTCTTTCCTGCCTTATTTTTCTTCGTGTGTTCCCTCTCATCCCACTTCCCCTCTTTAACACGTTCCCTCCATTTCAAGTGTCCTTCATTTTTCCCAGCTTTGCTCTTTTTTCTTTCCCTCTCTGCTTTTCACCCATGCCTCTTTTCAAACCTCTCCAGTTTGTTCTTGTTAACAGCCCCAGTAGGAGAAGGATGTGCTCTACAGACTGGGGTCTAGGGGGCCACAGCTGCCCAATCACAAACTGATTTATCAGCCTCCTCCAGCCAGCCTGCATAGAGATACTGTTTTGCTTGCTTGCTTTGGTTGTTACTTACAGCCGGCGAGGCAGGTTGTTTGTATTTGTGGCTGTGCGTCCTTAGGATGTGTCTGCCATAATGAAATGGCTCTCCCCAAAATGCATCTTGCCTTCTCTCTGTTAGCTTAAGCCTGTCTGTGTCTCTGTCCTGCCGTTCTCTCCCCAGTACGATGTATTAACTGACATAAGTAATGAAAGGCTGACTGGTGAACCCAGCTGATGTTTGTTTTAGAAATCTCCACCACAGCCACTTGATAACAGAAGATGAAGCTTTTGTTTTTCCTCAGTTTCATTGCATTCGTCCTTCACATCCTGGTTGCTCTTTTTCTTCACCATATTTATCATTTTTCTCACATCTCCTCTCTCCCATTACTCCCTCCCCTTGTTCATACACCATGTAGAGTTCCAGATGGAGAACAGATATTCACAGTTTCAAAAAAAAGCTGATTTCAGTGAACTGATTTTCCCCCTTCTTCTTTGTCCCATTTCCCTGACTTTCCCCTCCCTTCCTCTCCATTTCTTCCTCTTTCTCTGCCTCTAGTCCAGTACCAGATGGAGATGATGCGTTCTCTGCGTCACGTCAACATTGACCATCTGCATGTGGGCTGGTACCAGTCCACCTACTATGGCTCCTTTGTCAGCCGAGCGCTGCTCGACTCTCAGTTCAGCTACCAGCACGCCATTGAGGAGTCAGTAGTACTCATATATGGTGAGTAGTCCTGTACAGAACACTGCGTAAAGACTGTTTTTTTTAAATCATTTTGTTTACTTTTGTTTGCAAGTTAAGACCAGAAATTGGCAAAACATCAAATATATTTTAATATAGATGAACAGACAGAACATTACAAAGAATTTGAATATAAATAAAAAAGATTCATGGTATAGATGTTAAATTAAGAATTCATCAATTTAAGTATATTTTACTTATTATACTTTTTCTTATATTCTTTCATACTTACACTTTTACAGCGGTGGATGCTCATATTAAATTTGCATAAACATTTAAAGAATAAGAGCAGCTGAGCCTAAAGCTCAGACTGTTCAAAACACTTGATATCTGATATTTTGTTTCCTTTTGCTCCGTATGATGTCAGTGAGAGTGGGTATCTCTAATGTGTCAGGTCCACAGCTGTGACTGAGTGTAAAAGCCCCCATGAGAAGAAATCTGCCTTAAAGTAGGGGAATGAAAGCTGAAATGGCTTATTTCACACAGTGGATAAGCCAAATTATTTTGAACCTTTAATAATGTAAAGCTGCCCTAGTGGGGTTCAAGAATGAATATAATTGGAAATTTGCATAATAGGTCCCCTTCAAGTTTATGTTGTGTGTGTTTTTAAGCGCCACAATGGGTTCATCGGGGTAAAGGTCTGATGAGTTCATATAAATCTTGGACTGTCTGTTGCTGTCACTTAAAAAAAAAAAAAAAAAAAAAAGTTGTATTGATAATGTGATATCAAGCCAAAAGGAGAGAAGGGATCCACTGCTGTATTTGTCACATGTCCTAAAGCCATTCAAGCCTTTCACAGGCCACCAGTAATGAAAGAGACTCATGCTGGTGGAAAGTCATTCTAGTAAAGTTAGCTCCACAAAGTACTGCTGAGTCCTCATGAAATAAAGTAAACACAGCAACATCAAAACACTCACCCTAGGCCTGAAAGCAGAAAAGCTTGCTTAGTTTCAGTAAACATGGTCATTATCTGTTTTCTTTCTCTTGCACCAAAATGGTGCCTTTACAAGAGAGTTGATTACAGTCATTTATGCTTCATTGTCACTCAGGTTTCTGCCATGATTAAACAACCACATGTCAAATTTAGTCTCTTTAATCAATAGGTATCCAAGAATAGGACTGCCACTGAGAAGTCTTAAGATATTTTGCTGCACTTCACTTTTAGAAACTCAGCAATAAATCAGTCTGACAGATGTAGGAACAGATTAGTGGAAGTAAGCACAGATGTTTAAAAAACAATCTAATTCTAACCATCATGTGCCTGGAATTAGATTTTTGTTTCAAGATGGATTTCTGCAAGTTCTGCATTGTCATCAAGTCTATATCATCAAGGAGACTGACGATTATTTATAGAGAGTTTTTATTTTTGTGCACATCTGCAATAGTGCCAACTTACAGATTTAGATGGAGATGACTTTTGGCTTTTGACCTTACAATAAATTCTGCTGATGCTGTGGTCTGGAACTCTTGTGAGGGAAAGGCGGGATCGCAGAAGGCTGGATTAACTATGTAGCCTGTAGCTGCTAACATGACACCAACAGGCATTATGTGGGTTCACCTGCTTCACAGTAAAAGCCTCTAAAAGCTCCCCGGAAATGCTGTACCACCCCAGATGGTGTAAGGATTTAAATGACAGCAAAACATGACTGAAAATGAAAACCTGCCACTACTTAGTGAAGTGTGAACTTCTTAGTGTCTAAATAAATGGAAATTTATTGCCACACCAAGTTCAGAGGGGAGCATATTAATACATTACATGGATAAGTGGACAATGAAATGGGTGATAATGGCCATCGTTTCGTCGTTCCTGTCAGAGTGCTGCTGTTTTCTTTTATTCATCCATCCATTATCTTCCACTTATCTGAAGTCAGGCTGTGGATGCAGCAGGTTAAGCAGCGTATTCAAGAAATCTTTCTCCCCAGCCATGTTCCCCAGTTTCTCCTAGGGATCCCAAGGCATTCCCAGGCTAGATAAGAAATCCAGTCACTTGAGCAGGTTCTGGGTTTACACTGGGGTGTACGCCCAGTCAGGCGTGCCCAGTCATCATCCAAACCAGATGTCCGAACCACTTCAGCTGGCTCCTTTCGACATGCCCTTGACAAATTGCCAGGGCGTGTCATTTGTGCATCCGTGTGATCCTGGGAAGTGTGTTGTCCAAGGCCTTTGTCACAGGGTTGGGACCGGACAGTGAGCAATTTAGAAAATTCTAAAGAAACCGATTGTTTAGAGGTGATTAACCTCACCAGCGAGCATCTGATGGTCAGGCCTGCCTCCATGAGGCCTGATAACTAGCATGGATCTGCTACCCTGTGGGCCCACCTTCTGCAGAGGCAGGCATTGGTGTGAGCTGCAGATTGGGCTGGGCGGTAGGCAAAGGCAGGGGTGCTGGTGTGTGGATCCTAGACATTAAAGACTAGTTTTTAGGACATGGACCTCACTCTCGCTTTTGTATTCTTTTTTAAAAAATATGTTTTTAAGCCTTAAAAACACATTAAACTTTTCTAAGCTGAAGAATCAAATATAGACAATGTCAATATGCCACACTGTGTCAAGATAGTATTTTCTCTCTGTATTGCTCACTTTGTAATATACAGAGTTTTTCTCCCTCAGGTTTATGAACCGAAAAATAAAAGTAAAGCCAGGGTGACACAAAAAGACTCACAAGCTCACTGAACTTAAAGCAATCTTTCATTAAAACCGTTCACAGTTTATCCAGTTACTTCAAGTCAAGAGTCGGACAATAAAGAGGACTGTAGTTTAAAAAAAAATCTCAGATTTAGGAAAATAAATGTATTCTGTGCAGGGAAATTGCTAATGAAAACAACTTTGAATTTCAAGGTTTAAGTAATGCTGACTGTCGAGGAGCTATCCCTGCCCCGTTCTGTCTCTTTAGCATTACTCCTGGGTTGTATTGTTTTTAGATTGTAGAGACCCAGTATTGACAAAGATTAAATTTGACCATTTTAAACATGTAACCCTCTGATCCAGTCATCCCAGAAAGCCATTTAGCCAAGCAGTGAGCGTCCTCTCATTCCAAAGGAGTGCGCTGTTAATGTCAGTCAATAATGCAGCGCTTAACAGATCACAGTGGCTCAAAGGAATTGACATTATCTCTGTTTAAAGTCAAAGGGAAAGAAAATTGATTTCTTTTTTTTGGTTCTGTTTTTCATTAGCTCACCAGTCATTTTACGTCGATGAAGGAATCAATCCAGTGGCCAACTGGCGGGGTTAATAGCTTCTGTCCAGGGAAGCACAGAGTTAAAGCTGGTTGTTAAACCAGTTGTTTGAATGTGTTCAGTGCAGTGACGGTCTTATATGAGGTGAAAAATTGAAGAGGTTAAGATGGACCAACGCAGAGCTAAGCAGCAGCAGCTCTGTGCAGTTTCCTTCTGTGTATTTGCAAAAATAAAGACAAAAGTCTAACAGTTTACTGCATATTGACCAACAGAACTGATGTATAATATCATGTGTGTACCACTTGGTACAGACTAGTGTCTGTGGGAAGGAAAAGATAAAGGTTCCGTGTCCAAATTCACGAGGCTCCTGGGGCTTCAGGCTTGATCATGCAAAATGTTAATTAAGCCAACAGGCTTCCTGTGAGTATAGGATGGTTATCTTTAGTGAACTGTTGCTATTAACAACCACTCTCAGTGGAAATGACCACATGAACTGAACTAGCTAAGTTGTAGGCAAAAAGGTGGATGTAGTTAAGACCCATTTTCTGCAGGTAGTATGAACAGGAAGTGAATTTTGTTTTTGTTTTGTTTTTTCTCATTTGCCACTTTTACTTTATTTTAGTGTGTTGAATTGATTTTTATAACAGAAGCAATTTTGTAAGTGCTCCTCTTTTTCCTACTTTGTATGCCAGTATAAGAATAAAGTTTTCCATCCCCAAAATTGGGGAGAGGACATACTGACGGAATCTGAAAATTCCCTGAGTCATTGTTATAATGGCTTATCTGCAGATGAGACACTTTTAACAGGACCTTTTTGTTCCTCATATTTTCACTTTGGGGACATAGACTTTTTTTTTGGCTCAGTTTAACTGTATTAATCTGTAAACTGTGGCTTTTCTTTGGAGAGGTGTAAAAAGGAGTCTGCTGGAAACCACATTTCAGAGTTATTAAGGAGAATACTGTGCATTATGATTAAGCTACTGTGGCCTATGATGATGACGGTCACAGTGCAGAGACACACCACTCTTTTCCATGCATGGAAAGGAAGCTAATTATTATTGTTGACATGTCATGCTAAGTTGCTTTTGCAAATATAGTGCTTAACTTTGGCTTTGGCTTAATAGCAAGGCAAGCCTGTCAGTTCTCTGAAAATTAATCATTAGGCTTTTTCATTTATGAAAATTGTAAAATTTAGGGGTTTTATGATTCTCAGTGCTGAAAAATTGGATATCATCCTGGTCCATGTTGTACATTTTGAAACATCACTGTTTTATTGCTGTATTCAGGGTGAAGACTTTTCACGTCTTTAAGGGGGGAAAAAAATCAAAGAGAAAAAAACAATCCCTCTCTCACTCAGGATTTCACATGTAAAAATATGAGTCGTGAAATCAATCTATGTTTGCTAATGACTATGCTGCTTACGCGGTACAGATTTTTCTGGGATCAACTAGACAAAACCCAGACGTCAAAACTGTCCAATAAATAGAGCTGTCGTGAAACTACAAAAATGAGTCCAAAATTGCATTGTTTTATTTATTTATTTATTTGAAATGGGCAAAATGAAAACCATGAGTTTGTTTTCTGAAACCCATATGATTTAAGATGGTTATTGCAGTTTTTTCTTCTTTTTTAAAATCAAGCTCTCACCTCTGTCTCATTCTAGATCCTATAAAGACGGCTCAAGGCTCCCTGTCTCTCAAAGCCTACAGGCTTACCCCAAAACTCATGGAGATCTGCAAAGAGAAAGATTTCACACCTGAGGGGTGAGTAATTCAGGACCAGAACACACAGCAGGATACTACTCATACTACTACTTTTACTTTGTTGACCATACTCACACAGAAATGCAGATATTCACAGATAACTATATGTATACACATGAGCTGCTATTGCTTATAGGAATTGAGAATTATCATTATTATTATTATTATTATTATTATTATTATTATTATTATTATTATTATTAGTGTTTATTTCACAGTTCTAATTCTGTTTATTCAATGGATGCAAATATGGCCTTTGCATCCACAGGGGAGGCATTTAGTAGCAGTTGGAGATGGATGCTGATGATGATGATTTATCATCTCGCCCTTGCCCGTCAAACAAATGTACCATGTTTACACTTTTTCTGACCCCAAGGCTTATCGTAATTGCTTTTAAATTGCTGCTAAAAACGTCCGTAATGAGGGGGACTATTTTTCTGGCAGTTCAGGGTTGTCCCGGCGCACCAGCTCCAACATGCATAAACGCACGCACGAGGACGCAAACGCTCGGACAAATGCGAGCGTAACGGCCCAGTGGAGAAACACCGCAGGCTGTCCGTTAAAAATCTTTAGATATACACTTTGAAATCCACTAAAAGCAAGCGTATTTGCAGGCAGTACGGCAATTTAACTGCATCATTTCATTTCCCTGTCTCCCAATTTCCTCTGTATTTCGCCACCTGTGTGTGTCTGCCAGCCACTCTGTTATTGACCCACTGTGTTTGGCCCAGAGTCAGGATCCTTCTCATTTTTGCAGCTTTTCATTAGTTCCTATGATTTATTATAGCCCCAATCTGTAGCTATCAGTGTTCCCAATAAGTCCGTGATTGAAAGAGGGCAGCTCAGGGCAGGAAAGGACAATATCGCCACATTACGACAATCTTGTCTCTATCCTATTATTTCCAAAATAGACTAGAAATCTGAATATCAATAACATCCCCCCCCCCCCCCCCCTCCAAAGATGCAAAACTTCAAAAGTGTTTCATTTTTCCCCTCTGCTACAATGTGCAGTAAAAAATCAGCCTCTTTCATGTTGCTGTATTTGATGTTACATAAGCTTGCATATATTGTGCACCTTTTTTTGAAATGAAAGGCAAGGATAGATGACTGTTGAATAGGCTCATCCCTTTGAACTGCCCTCCAAGTCTGTCGGGCTATGAAGGCAGTGGTCAATAGCGTCCACTTCAACGCGAAATCTGAAGCTTCAAATTAGTCTGCCTGTGGAGTCAACCTTTTGGCTTTGTCCAGCGGGGCCCGACTTGTAAAGAGCGTGGCATTAAGTGTGCCAGAGTCTAGTATGGTTGAACAATTTGTCCTGCCTAGAATGTGCTGTCCTTCTGTTTCCTCATAGCCACCTTTTTATATCACTCTGGCGGCATTTGAAAAGGTCATCGAATGCAGGAAATGTTTTAAAGCACTTAGATTGATAATTGTGCCAAATCTTTAGCAAACAGTGTTTATATCATTATGGATTTCCTTATAGACTGCTGTTACCCATACTGATTCGGAGCCCGAGGCACCATTGTCCTCTTGCTTTTGCCTCCGAGTCCCCTCTTAAAGTTTGCCTGAGGTGCTGCTCTACTTAGAATATAAAACAATGTCTTTCAAAATAACTTAAAATCAGTGATGCTCCACAACCCTATTTATCACACAGACACGAATTATACAGCCCAAACATCTCTGTTTCTGGTACATTGCACACGGCAGATTAATGCAGTGAGTGTATTGATCTCATAACAAGCACAATGCATCTAACAAGGCAACATTAGACACATACAGACATTAGTTTGTAGCCCGTCCACTGTGTGCGAGTGACAGGCTGAGCCGAGGCAGTCAGTCAGGGTTATTAGATTTATGTGAGACATTAAGCAAAGATTGAAGTTCCATTTTGTGTTAACAGACCCCTGTTAGAAAGAGGGAGAGAGAGGTGCGGCTTTCAGCTCCCGAGGAGTTGATCAGGAATTAGTCAGTGCCTTGTGTGCTTGGCATAATAGCCCTCCCGCAAAGTTCATACTGGTTACTGTGGCTAACATTGCTATTGGGAGGCAATATGAACTGCTGAATCAATGACAGCATTTTCACATGTCAGCGTGTAACATGCATTATAATATTTTTCAATATTGTACAATACCGAAATGCAGCTTTTGTTTTAATAAGGAGAAACGCATGCTAACGAACACTAAAATTTGGAAAGAAGCCAGAAGCAGTAGCAGAGGAACAGACTAGAAAAACTGATTTCAACACTTGAATGCAAATGAGTCCCAGCAGAACAACTATTAACCCCAAACCACCGTCTGTTCACTTAAAAATGTATTCACAATTGCTATAGATCAGCTAAGACCAGGTTTGTTTTTTTCTTTCTTTCAGGGTCTAACAGTTGTTTATTTTCCACTCTGATTCACTCTCGTTTGTGTCAAGGTAGCTGTCCCTTTAAAACAACTTAATGTTTCTAATAGAAAAAAAAATTCCTCTAGTTAGTATAAACCTGTGACTGTGATTCAGCACAACAAAAAGAACAGTGGTTATCACACAGGGCCAGGCACTGAAGTCCATGAGGGTTCCCTTAGAAATCATATGAGATGTTTAAACCCCCACCACTTTTTTTGGCATCAGGGGTATTATCATTAATTTTCAGCCACATCATTGAGTCCATCACACTTCGAGTGAGTTTAAAGTAGAAAGATGGTCGAAATCCACACGAGAAATGTGAAGTGTTTATGAGAAATGTGATTTCACCTTTACCTCCTGTCTCCCCTCCCTCTTTTCTTCTCTTTCTCTGTCTCTCTTTAGCTTGAAGAAGGCCAACATTGGCTTTGAACAAATGTTTGAGGAGGTGCCCATCGTCATCAAAAACTCCCATCTTATCAGTGTACTAATGTGGGAGCTGGAGGACAAGTCCACGGTCGCCGACAAGCACGAACTGCTAAACCTCTCAAGCAGGTCAGACATGAGCTCATGCAGCCATTTACCACAAGGGCCCAAGGCCAGACACCTCGGTTGTAAAAAGGCAAATAAGATATTGGTGGACTACACGTTTTTCTCAAGAGGGGAAGTTTTTCTGGATGTTTTTTGAAGGGTTATCAACATATGTTTCCTAACCTTTAGTACGGCTTTACTTTTATTATCTATTCTCATGCCCGCATTGCAGTGTGAGTGCTTTGGTTTTCTTCCTGATGTTGTATATAGACATTTTTAAATTCCCAGATTTAAAAACCTGTGTTATGGTTTCTTTTCAAGTTTCAAGGCTCCTGTTTGCAAAGCCGACAAATAACTAATCTTACAATGCAAATGAAAAGATCTGTGGGACATCATAACTGCAGGACGTTTTTCAATATTTCACCTTAATGGCTCAATAAGGTCATCTGAAATTCGTACCATCTCTTTTCAGGCTTTGTGTAAAATCTACAGTCAAACAGAGGAAAAGTGGTTATTGATGGAAATTCTTTCAGCCCATACAATCCAGCTCTGAGCAAAGTGTCACCTTAGTTTGATTTCTTTGTACATAGTCACCATAGTACACTGAGTACTTATCTACTAAAGAATGCAGGCAGTTCTTAAAATCATCTTACAAGCTTTGAAGCCATATTGAGAGTATCTCTTTAAGCTTGCAGGCTGCTTCAACAGACATGACTTAAGGCTACTTCTAAATTAAAATTGATTTGACATTAGCGAACTCTTGGGCATTAATCTGTGTCTTCTCAACTGTTCCAAAAGCTGCTAGATTGAATGAAAGAATAAGTTTATTGATGCATTCTGCCTTCTGCGTACCATCCCCACGGCCACCACACCGGATCTCCTTACATCCACTTCCATCTCCTATACTTGGGTTTAGTACTAGTTGAGAAACTTTACTTGGTATAATAATATAGATTTATGTGTTATTGATATTATACATATCAATATTATTACATTTTTATTATTGCATTGCAGTGTTTAGGTCAGATAGCTCTGACATGGTTGAACATGCAGATGATTCATTCATGAGGAAAGGGTCAGATACATTGAAGTGGGTGCACAGTGTCTACAGTCCCTATTCCAAATGTTGGGAAGTTGGGAAAAATGTAAATAAAAGCATAAAGGAATGAACTGCAAATTTTGGGTAGTAACACAATTTCAGGTAACACGACTGGACATAAACAAAAGAGCTTGTTAGAGTTTCACAGAAGTAAAGATGTATACCAAACTGCATCTATAAACACGTGGAACAATTTCACAATAATGTCCCTCAATGTAAAAGTTTGAAAACTTTGAATAGCTCACCCTCTTCAGTATATAATCTCACCAAATGATTCAAAGAATCTGGACAAGTCTGTGTGCAAGGGACAGGGATGGAAGTGTTGGATGCTCATGAGCTTCAAGTCTTTGGGCAACACTGCATTTAAAAACAGGTGGGATTTTGTCATGGAAATCATCACATAGGCTTAGAAGCACTCCCAGAAATCACTCAAGTTCAGTCTCAATGATCCAAAGATGAAGCCATATATGATCATGGTCTAGAACCACTGCCTTCTTCTCTGACCCAAACCTATTTAAAATGGACCTGGACAAATCAAAATTTCAAATTTATTTTGTAAACATGCTTCGCCCTCTGCACTGAAGAGCAGAGGGACCGTCCAGCTTTTTATCAGCACTCAGTTTATCGTGCCTGTGAAATTGGCAGCTCAGCACCATCCGTGCTTAAAGGTGTATACAGGTTTTAGAGCAACATATGCTCCCATCAAGTTTGTAGGGAAGGTCCTGCATATTTCACCAAGAACATGCTTGACTGCACACTGAAGCTATGATAACAGCATGGCTTCATAGTAAAAGAGTCCAGATGCTAATGTGGCCTGGCTGCAATCCAGACCTTTCACCATCTGAAAACATTTGGCACATTAAGAAATGAGCAACATGGCAAATAAGGCCAAGGACTGTTGAGCTGCTAGAGCAAGAATAATCAGACAGACAAGAATGGGACAATATTCCTCTGCTAAAAGTCCAGCAGCTGGTCTCCTCAGTTCCCAGACTGTTGTTGAAAGAAAAGTGGGTGTTACACACTGGTAAACATGGCCCTGTCCCAGCTTTTTTGGGATGTGTTGCTGCTGTTAAATCCAAAATGGCCTTATTTATGTATTTATTTTTCAGAAAAAAAGTATGTTTTCTCAGTTTAAACATTGCATTTGTGTTTTATTTACATTTCACACTGTGTCCCAACTTTTTTTGAAATTGGGGTTGTAAGCTGGAAGACAAACTACACCAACAGCCTTAATAGCATAAACAACTGTGTCCCTTTCCACCCTTAATAGCCTTTTGGAAATAATGGGGTTTTATGTTGTGCTGGCAAAAGTTATGAGAGAGGACTTTTAAATAGGATTATTTTCTTCTTTTTATGTTATTTGGTATGAAGAATATATATTAAAAAAAAAAAGAAGGAACAAGAAATCAAACCAATTCCTTTAAACTTTATTCTAAAATAACTGGATCGTACTAGATAGTAGGTGCTACATTTTGGGGGGAGATTTTGTAAATTGTTCCAGTCACTGCCCACAAATGCATTCCAGGGCACGTTTGACCACTTATCCGATTTCCCAATCCTGTATCCTTTAGGATGGAATCAGATGTTTGATTGAGAGATCCACTCTAAAACTTGGTCCGGTAAATGCCACATTTTAAATGTCACAGCCTATTTATTCCAAAATGTCTTCAAAAGCAGGACCTGCCATCAAACTTTGCCTACCATCACTAATGAGCACAATATGAACAAATATCACCCCACCATATCAACTCACAGCCTGGCTCTTTAAGTCTCGCATTTATATCTCAGAGGCACTCAGCATCAGTCTCAGGAGAATTTATCAGCAATCATTTATGGAGATAAATCGCTGCAAGTGGAGCAACAGCTGTGAAGCTGCTAATCAAAAAGCTTCCCAGGGGCAGGTGTGAGAAATTAGCACAATAACGACTCAAAGTGCTGATTTACACACTGGCAGCGCGCAAAACACTGTGCTCACTTGCACACTGCGGCGAGGCACATCGGGAGTTGTTGTTATTCTCCTCAACTATGTCCTTAAACGCAAGTATGGCATGACTTAAATGAGGCCTCATGTAGGCAGACATGTAGGTTCCATGAGCATGCCCAACAGAGGCAGGGAGAAACCCCAGCAATTTTCTTCCAAATTACTAAATAGAGTGAAGGAGAATGGCTCACTATTCTTGCATATTGTTCCATTTTCCAAGTGATTACTCTGAAGTTGAAGCATAGCTTTTGATATCGCCCGAAACGGAGCAGAAGCAGAATGGCCCTCCCCCGTAGGTTTTTCGACACAACCGCCGATGGGATGTCTGGCAAGATGAAATTGTTTCCCCGAAGTTGTCAGATTGCTGCACAGCTCTGCCCTCGTATTGGATTGTAGCGCTCCATCTCTCTACATCTTCTGCTGACAGCCCCACCCTTTTCTCCTCATTTCCACCCCTTCAAAAAAAAGAGGGGGAAAAAAAGAAGAAAAAGTAAACGATAATGGGTTTTATTTAATGTTTTTCCTTTTGTCTCATTTTCCAATCTGCGGTCCCATTTGTCAATGTCATCTATGTCTAACGCTGAGAGAGTGCAGTTTCACTCCAGCAAACAGGGTTCTTCTTACCACAGATGATGATGTTGATCGTGGTGATGGATTGCATGAATGTAAATTCATCTATGTAGCCTTTCAACCCCCACAACCCTCTTGAAATACCCATGTTTGCAATGTTATTAAAACTAAACTACATTTTGGGCCTTTTACAAGGTCTTCACTCATGTGTAAATTTCCCATTTAGTTCATTACCCCCAGTATCTGTCTGATTAGTGTATTTGGCCTCCTGCCTGGACTCTTTTACTGTTGGACAGGTGAAAAATATGTAAACATATTTTCTCTGATATTAAATTACCCTGATAAGTTTTCAGTGAGTGGGGGGGGGAAGAACTTTTAAGGCTTTGTGTGCTATAGCTGCTGATGCAGGTGAAGAGAAATAACTAGAAATAGGGTCATGAGGCAGGTGTTGACAGAAGTGTCTGTGTGAATGAAATGATCTGCAGAAAAATATGACCCTTGACACACAAACTTGATCCATCGAGATGGACTTTAAGAAGAGGTATTTTTGAACAAAAGCCAATAATAGATCCTTCTCTCAAAAGTAGACGGAACTGAAATAATGATAATGGTCAGGAAGCAGTGAGGGATGGAGAAGGGTATTCAGTCACATAAGGTTTTAAAATTTGTGCCAAAGCTAACATTCATCTTTTTCTTTTTTTTTGTATAACTGAGACAATGCTGTACACGTACGTTGGGAAAAATCTTTTTAGATTTATTTCGAGTCCTCTTTAAAACAAATTATTCCGCTGGCGGCGCAAGCCAGCAATCCACATTGTGCTCGAGTCCATCAGTTAAAAAGACTCCATCAGAATAAAACGCTCATTCTAAGAGTGGAAGTCATTTCCTTGGCAGCTTTGTTAAACAACTCCCCTCTGAACTTTCAGTTTTAGTGAATGTCAGCCAACTTTTGCTCACACAACAATGCAGGTTTGTCCTCTTTTGTCCTGGGCGAATATAACCCTGTAGACACAGACACTCCTACTGTACACTGTACGGGCTTCCACTGAACTTGACAGAATCGGTGATGGTGTGAAATCCCTAGATAGACTTTGATTTCTAATTCAGTATTGATTGCAAAGCTTGCTGATGCCTCTGAATAATTTAACCCTGTGGAGTTTATGGCCAGACGCCGTGGAGTGTGGGATACATTATTCAGCGTGCAGTTGTAGCAACTCTCTGTAACTGGTAACATTCAGTTTTCGAGTGTTTGGAGGAGACACGGAGCAGTTATGCGTTTTTTTTGTATGGTCAGGGTTTTGAAAACAGAATAACAAACTGAACATGCTCCAGTGCACTAAACTAGTTATCAGACACACGAGACACTGTTGCATTTGGAAGCTCAAAGCTCAGTAAAGGAAGTCTGTGGACTGGGAGTGAAGTTTTTTTTAGTCTTTGATAAAATAGTCCTTTTAATTTTTACTTGTCAGTTTCTCGTTTTTTCATTTGTTACATAAGCTCTCCAAAAATCCTACAAATTTACAATCAGGGACAAAAGACATACAAACTGATAAAAAAATCCCACTAAATTGCAAGTCACTCTTACTCACCACAGGCACACAGTAAAGCTCACAAACACACACTCAGTCCAGCTCAGGCATTTGACACTTACATAAACGGCAGATGTTTTGAAGGATCCTAGATGGATACTTTCGCATATATTATTCATGCGCACCACACAAATTAGCCACCATATTGCTTGATGAAATAGTTTTAAATGGGCTCTCGTCAGCGAGAATCAATTCTGACACAGTCAGAGGGACACAGTAGGGAAGTGTTATGCTGAGAGTTGGTCCTGGGCCATCGGTTTGCATGTTTACAATGGAGGGTTGACAAACTGATCACGCAACAGTCCTCACAGGCAAACGCTACTGTACTGGAAATGGTTCAGGCAGTCCAGATTATGGAAATGACTTTGAAGTTAGTGGAAATTGTACATGTTTTGCATGATGACTTTAAGTAGTTTAATCTTTCTGAAACCTGTTCAGCTTTTTCTGAATAAAATTCTGAATAAAGCATTTAAGTAGATTATTTAATCACTTATATTAACACACGCCTCATGCAGATGCAACAGGATAGTGTCACTGATAGTTAAGGCATGTGAGAATAGCACTATAAATCATTGTCAGCACTGTTCATATAATTATCGGCATGCCTGTGGTTAGTTGCATTAATTTTCTCTCAGTGTGTGCATATTTTCATGTAAATATAATTAAGGTGTTTGCAGTTAATGGAAGGCAATGTTAAACCAAGATGATCACGATGAGTCTTTAGAATGTGCATAAATTTCCAAAATGTATTACTGCTTAACTTTATGCAAATACTTATTGTCCTGTAGTTTCTGTTCTGGTGTGCACTGTAGCCGCAGACCTGATATATTGTTCTGTATGTTGCTCATACTTTAATATAAAACCTGAAAACAGCTTGAATGCAGCAGTAAAACTTTAAATGTTCAAACATGAGAACTACAGTATTTTTAGTGTTGGACTGTAATTTTATGTCATCTGTTGCTTGCAGAGTTTCTAGGCAAAGCAGCGCCGTGACAGGAGAA
This sequence comes from Pelmatolapia mariae, assembly GCF_036321145.2. Taxonomy (NCBI): domain Eukaryota; kingdom Metazoa; phylum Chordata; class Actinopteri; order Cichliformes; family Cichlidae; genus Pelmatolapia; species Pelmatolapia mariae. Next base: position 47,706,456 of record NC_086236.1, on the reverse strand, counting down.
ACTTTTTTCCTCATTATGCAATTACTCCAGACAAAAATTCAAAACCACTTTATGCACATTTATTGCTTTATGTAAGCCATACAAATTATAGCCCCTCTTTAAAAACAGAGTTTACAAAGTGCTTTGGCAAACAAACCAAATAATACTCAGAAGGTAAAATCAGACGGCCAAACATTAGAGCCAGAAGAAATGGATGCAATTAAGTTAAAGATTTGCTAGAATTAAAATCGCAAGAATAAAGATGCAAAATGCATAACAGATGATGAGAATAAATGATAAATACAAGCGAAAGATTAAAGTCAAAGGAAACACAAATGGTTAAATAAAACAAGGTGGTAGCCAGTAATAGACTGTGAAAGACATCACCTAACGACATCACATAAATGCAAGTTTATAAATATGTTTTTAAGAAGTGAGGAGATTATTATGGATTTTGCAAACCATGTCTCCTCAGGCAGGTCACGACCAAGAGGGCCTGGCGCAAGCACGGTAACCTTTAGAATAACGTGTTAACTTTTGGAACAACGAAAGGTATCTAGGACTGCAAATTCAGGTCAACATATGATATAAAATGTACTTTGAGGCCAGAACCAGACTTGCTTTAAGGACAGTCAGTAAAATAAAAAAAAATCTATTATGAAAATGTACCGGAATCCATTGGAGCGAAGCCTCGATTGGGGAGATGTTATGTGATGATCCCTTTACTAAAGCCATCAAGAGGCCTTAGCTTCTGCAAATGGTTCGAGGGGTTTTTATGTGCTCACCAAAAATGGCGGCGTTGTATTGCAGACGGGGGGCTGCCATAAAAACATCTCTGTATTAAGAGAGTCACAATTCACAGTACGTGTCATGACAAGCCATTAAGTCTAACTCTCTGCAGATGCCCAACCAGACACGGATCAAGGCAACAGTACAAAACCATTTCTAAATCTTTAAGTGTTGCTTAGAGCACAGTGACCTCTGTAATTGTGAATCCACCAGTACTCCTAATATCACCTGGTGGTTTCAAACTGAGTTACCGAGTCAGCCAGTCCTTGGTCATAGGGGTGACCAAAACCCAGCAGTCACAACAGCTAGTTTAGAAATCCTTTGGCAAAATTCGAAAGCCTGCTAAAAGGACAGCCCATTCAGCAACCCTCAATTTAGACCTCTGTGCTAGAGTAGGTAGATGGAGACCAACTGAGTAAAAGGCACAAGACAGCCTTGTTGGAGTTGGTCAAACTGCATTTAAAGAACTCTGAGAAGTTGAAGAAAAGGATTCTCTGACCTGAAAAGTCAAAATCTGAAATAACTGGGCAGGACTCCAAACAAGTCTAAAAGAAAACACCGGGTATTTTATAAACTGCACAAGTAAAGGGATCAGAATACTCCGACATGACTGAGTGGGTTTCATTTGAACTACAGAAAGCTGAAGAATTGAATATGAAATAAATATGCACAAATTGTTATGGGAAATGTATGTGGCTCAGGTCAATTATGGTTACAGTGGAGATTGTTTCTGTGGTGTCAGTGCAGATATAGTGAGTTTAAGTGGGTTTAGGCTCAAATTTAAGTTGAGTCAGTAATCTCTTTTTCGTAGCTTTCAACAAAATAAACAGATTGTGACGGGCTGAGAGACAAATATTGATTCCTTTAGAAATTGTTAATAAAACTCAGAGCAGAGAGGAATGTAACTAAAACCATACAAAACACGCTCCAGTCTTCCCACACACTAACATATTTATACAAACGCACAACAGTTACATCAGCACAAGTATGCACACTGCCAAAACATACACGGTTTTGGCAGTTCTTACGGGTATAGCTGTCATTTAAATAAACACTAAGAATCTGTTTTCCCACAGTACATACTGCATTATGTAGCACCCAAACATTCATAAATGAAACAATACAACTCCACAGAGGGAAGTACAAGAGGGATACAACTTGAAGTAGAGCTCTGCAGTCTTGTGAAGGTTGAACTTAAGGCGGTAGCGAGACATCCTGTTAAAAATGGAGCTCATGGGACGAGAGGGAAGTGAAATGCTGGTGGCGCTCTGTTTTGAGTCTTGTCAGCATGGCAGCATTGGAAAAACATGAAGGATGTGACGACATCACAGAAATGTGTAGGAGAGGGGCATGAAGTAAGGTCCCCAGGACCTGTACCAAGTACTGTCCAACCTGGGATCACAGGTGACTTTCAGGTCATGGGTCTCAAGAGCAACAAATTTGGTAAGAGGTGAATTCAAAGATTAAGTCGGGATGGATTCAAAGACCTTGACTTCTCAAAGCTTGGAAAGTTTTAGATTCATAGTGGTCAATTCTTGATGGGAATAGTTGTCTTTTTATTTATTTATTTTTTATACCATTTTAGTTGATTTGGAAGAGTTGTGAATCAACCAAATAAATACCTTGTGTCAACATGTGATCTGTAGAAGACGCTCTGTTGGCAAAGCTTTAGGCATAAAAGAGGAGGGATCTTTAAAAAAAGAAAAGCTTATAATTGGTGCTGGATCAGGTAACCCTGAATTCTCCTGTAGTTATGCTGCAAGAGGCCTAGGCTGCTGGGGGCTTCCAGTGATACAATGAGTGTTACTTCTTCGCCTACCTTTTTTCACTCTGTGTTTATAAATCACTTTGCATTTAATCATTAGTTAAGCTCTGCGTCTCTTCCACAGTGTGTCTTTTGTCCTGTCTTCCTCTCCTCACCTCCAACCAATCACAGCAGATGCCTGCCTCTCCCTTAACCTGGTTCTGTCAAAGGTTTCTTCCTGTTAAAAGGGAGTTTTTCCTTCCCACTGCTGCTACATGCCTGCTCATAGGTCTTTACTTTACAATATGAAGCGCCTCAAGGTAACTGCTGTTTTGATTTGGCACTTTATAAATTGAATTGAATTGCATTGGATCTCAGCTCAGGAGGCTGCTCAGGTCATCCACAGGGGAACATTTCCTTGGCTCCACCTGTCAAAGTGTACCGGAGCAAGACACTGGAACAGCAAATTCCTCCTAAGGCCAAATGAAGCAACAAGTCTTTCACCCAGTCAGTCATAACTTAGTCCAACTTGATAGTTTTGTCAGTGGCACTGTCTTATTTGAAGTGTTCTTCTTGCAATGAGCAGGTGTCAAACACAAAGCTGGTAGGGAGCAGGAGCTAAATTCTCTAGCATATCTGTACAGCTCATAACAATAAAGGCAATGTTGCATATCACATTACATTTAGAAGGAGCAGCAACAATGAGGAGCCTATTATGTGTGAGATATATGTAAACTTAGTGAAGAGCCGTACTTGCAGTTTGTCAGACCTGTGATTCTTCACACCAACCAAGCCAGTTAAACACGCCAGTGCCATTGACTGTGTGAGTAAGAGCCGGATATTTAGGCAATCTGTTGCATGTTCAAGAGAACAACTGGAAAGTCACATTGAAATTAAATATGGATTAGTGTGAGCTGTTAATTTAAAGAGAGTTTTTTGTAAAAAGGTAAAAACATTTCACTGAGGTTCACAAGTGCTGTTGACAGTACAAAAACCTGTTTGAGTGACACGCTGTCAATTTTGTTCCAGCAACCACTTGGAGAAGAGCCTTCAGCTCCTGATGGACAGAGTGGATGACATGAGCCAAGACATTGTCAAATATAACACCTACAGCCGCAACCTGAGCAAGCAGCAGCAGCAGAAGCACCAGGTAACTCTTGAATGCACCGTGACACACACACACACACACACACACACACACACACACACACACACACACACACACACACACACACACACACAGAAACAGATGCACCTACAGCCACAGTCTCAGCAGGAAAACAGCAGGTAGATTTCTGTCAGACATGGGCACAACCAATTGCAGCTATAATCACAGCAGGCAAGCAGCAGAAGCACCAGGTATCAAACACACACCCACACACGCACATGTAGGAATATGGTCCTGCAGGCTTATGCATGTACATACTGAGGAGTCAAAGCAGGAATTACAATGTAAAAATGTTAAATAAGTGTCCTAGATTCTGAGGAGGGATCAAGCAGGAAACGCTACCATATTCATGTTAAGTCGGCTCAAAATAATTTTGATTGAAAGTGCAGGATCTGTTACCTTCCGGTTGGATCTGATAAGGCTCAGTTGTGTTGCTGAGTATGATTTTGAGTCATGTTCACGCTGACTTTCATCCCTGTGTGAAAAACACAGCAGATTCACATGCACGTGACGCAGTTGTCATTGTAGAGGTTCAGACAAAGAAAGCAGGGGGACAAAAAGATGAAGAATAAAAGATGAAACTTGTGTCACAAGTAAATTCAAGCAAAGGCACCGAGATCAGTTTGAAAGTGATTTCTCTTGTCTTGAGTTTGCACCAATTAGAGAATGACTAATGTTAATTTTGCAATATCTGTCATAGTGTTATCATCAGTCATCTCAGTTCAGTTACCCACTGTAGATCAGCAGATATTCAATTTCAGGCACCATCATCCTCATCCTCCTACTGTCAAGGAAGACGTAATGTCCTTACTCACTGTAATACATTCACAGCAATATTTCTCTTTAGGTACTTAAGAAGAGCAGGTTCAGAGGTTATGGAAAGCTGATACATATAAACCGAAAGCTGGCATTAGTAAACTGAGCCTTTCATCTGAAGTGAAAATCCTCTGTTTATATTTGTTGTCTGTAACAGCGAGACACATCACAAACTCAGACTTCATTTAAAAGCGTTTTGCAAAACACAAGCGCACTGTGACAAATGTACTGTGTGTGTAAAGGCTCACAGATGCACACACCACCTCCAAGCACAAACTGGAGGCACGAAGCAAACCAGAACTAAACGCACTTGCACACAGACACACACAGAGTGAGCCTCATACCATCTGCAGCTACAACCTCGGCCAGATGCATCATAAACATCCGGCAAAACATGCTATTGCTAACAGTCAGCGACTCTCACGGGCGCGCTGCTTGGGAAAGTGGAAGAGCGGAGGCACAGGTGACTCACTAATGTGCGCACAAACGTACACCCACGGTAAAACCGCCGCGCTATTTTGTCATTATTTTCAGCAAGTGGAAATGAGAAAATGTCTGAGGTATTAATGGCGATCGGGGCTGACTCATCAGCATCTTGGCCGACAGAAGAAAAAGCCAGAGCCAAGTTCACAGTCATTAGGCAGACCTCACAACAATCGTGCATCGGTGACCACAGCTCGTCCTCAGTACGCACACAACGAAAACGCACTCCTAGATTTATCCCCACGTATTCCCGGGCTATTCACCCACACTGCAGCCATTATGATCCATCATCCTCCCCATACTGACCTCCCCATCATCTCCAGCTCCCCGAAGCCCTGTACAACCCTATACCCAGACTCTTGTCAAACACAATATCACACAGATGGGGCCTTTAATGGTGTCACCTTTTTTCATGTTTCACACGAATCTCGACAATGAACAAATAACGCACAGAGAAGAAGAAAGCGCGCCTCTGTTAAAACCTTTCAGACATCTGCAGTATTTGCTCCATGTAATCTCGTGCTATTGACCCTGCTGCTTCCCGGACAAATGGAACCTTATTAATCATCATAGAAAGTTGCAAAACGGCGTTCTGCTGAGAGGGCTCCATTTTTCATTTATAGCCCTCTGAATTTAGTAAATATCAGGTTGCCAGGAACAGTCTGCAGCCAAGTTAGTCTTTGTAACAGGAAATGTACATCTCACTTCTTTCAGTTCATTCATTTTCTCTTTTTTCCCCGCATCTGTTGAAAGCAAGGCGCACTTTTAAAGGAGGTTAGGTATGGTGCAGTGTGGTAATCTTATGAACGGAGGAATTGTCATTTATGGTTAACGATAGAAACGAAAGGGCTCCAATTAAAAGGTTTAACGTTATGTTATAGCCATGTAATGATTTTGTAAATATTTAACAGAAAGTAAACACATTCAGCTAAATTTAAGAGAGACTGCATTTGGAAGCAAAATATGCTCAAAATGAAAATGAAGCCCATTGGGGCTTAGGGGGGCGTCTTCGGTAAAAATGACCTTTGACCTCGGTTAGGTTGGCGAAAGTCAGATGAGACCAGATAAAGTGCACGGTGAAGCATCAGTAATGAGATGTGGAGGTTGATGGAGCCCACTGGAAATGCAGAGCATGTAAAAGCATGCTGGAATAATTTATTTATTTTTATATATATTTTTAAAAAAAAAAACAAAGATGGACCTTAGCTGACGGGGACGAGAAGATAATTAGGCCTAAGCTGAAGAGAACGAGAGCACTGACACAAGCAGAAAGACGATTCTCAGCTAACAAGCAGCTCCAAATACCACAATATTCTCCGGAGAACAACTGTAAATTCATTGAAGGTCAATCCAAAATTCATTTACATGCTTCAAAGATTAATTTGTGGACATAATTAAGAGTCCCATTTCACCACATGGACCAACAGTAAAATATTCTGTACCCTGCCAGACTCTTTATAGACGCTCAAATATTAAATTATTATATTCTATCTCTGTGGGTAAATAAAAACCAATTCCTTAATTGTGTTTAAGAGCATATATTTTGCACACACAAACAGTGTGCTCTGGAAATGAGCTCACCTCATGATATTCATTGTCAGACATACTACAAACTCAGCACCCATGGAAGGAAAAGAAGCCATCTGATCTACTGAGAGCATAATGTGGTTTATAATAAGTATAATTTGAACCCTGTCTGTGTCTGTGCAGACCTCTACTTTGATTATACCAAAAATTAAAATATTGGGCTGTCATAATGAAGCTTTACTCAGGAAAGCAGCACAATGCCAGAAAGGCATGTTCCCCAGCTGGGAGCACAGTGGTTCCAGCAGTTTTGCTGTAGTGGTGCTTTGGAAAGCTTGTGAAGGTTGAGGGTAAAATGAATATAGGAAAAAGAAAATTCAGAGAAATCTGTCTGCAGGCTGTAAAAGAACTGCTGGGATAGGATTATTTTCTACCAAGACATCAAGCTCAAACATGAAGTCAAAGATTCACAGTAGTCTAGACCCCATTTCAGTTCAGGCTTTGTAGTAGGACGGCTGTTCCCACACACATCACATACAACTTGACAGAGATTGAGCAGTTTGTACAGAAAAACTGGGTGGTTGGGGGCATGGCAGTCAAAGGTGCTTCTATTTTGCTGACTTAGCAATGGTTGCTTGTTTTTGTGCCACACTCTTTTTTCTTTGTAGGAAAAATTATTTTTTTAAGGCATTGTATATCTATATTGAATATTGAGTAAGTTGGAGCCTAAGAAAAAAAGAGTTGTTTCTAGAATTTGCATACAATTATGCATTAGCATTTTGATTACACACAGTCATGCTGCGGTGCAGTGGCAGAGAAGTTTTATTTAAACAAATAGTTATATTTTTTCATTTTCATATTGTTTATCTTAGTAATTTTTTCAGCTTCAATCAACCATACAGGTGTGTTGTGGGATGTGTGTTTGAAGGCACTGCTCCCACTCACTTTTTTTTTTCCTTTCCTTGACACAACCACTTCTTCCACCTGTGTGTCTGTCTGTCTGTCTCTCCTCCATCTTGCCAAATTAACAAGGCTTTTAGGATCTCCAGAGACCCAGCACCTCACTGATTTACCGACTGTCAGCCCCCGACAAATCACTCCATCCCTGTCAGCACTTATAACTCTTCTGTTACTCTCTGTCTCTTACATCTCATCTCTCATCACTATGTTTCTCTACATCTCACTCACCTCTTACTGTTCGCATCGTCTCTCTTTACTTTGTGCTCTCCTCTTTTATTTCTGTCATGTTACTTTGCATTTTCCTTGTTCTCACTTCACTTGTTTTTTCTTTAACTTTTGCTACTCCCACTCCTCTTTCTCTCAGTTTCCCCTCTCTTTATGTTCTCATCCTGTCCTCGTCATCTCCGGCCCTTTCTGTCCACTTTTTTGATTTCTCCCCCCAATTCCCAACCCACATTTTCCATTCTCAATCTATCTTTTATTTTCATCCTCTCCTCTCCTGTGTCTGCCGTCACTAATGCCACGCCTCTCTGTCTCTGCATCGCTTCCTCCACAGTACCTCCAGAGGCGGCAGCAAGAGAACGCCCAGCGCCAGAGCAGAGGGGAGCCCCCGCTGCCCGAGGAGGACATCAGCAAACTATTCAAGCCCCCCCAGCCGCCACCACGCATGGACACGCTGCTCATTGCAGGTATGCACGCAAACACACACTCACGCATCCTCCGAGTATAGTCATGACTGTCCACGACCACTGTAGAGCTCCCTCTCCACCCCCCTCACCCCTCCCTCCAAACTCCATCAGCCGCCTCTGCTCCCCTCACAGGAGCTCAGGTTCTGTTTTGTAATTATCTCCGCCATTATCTCGAAATTACATTAATTTAAAGTTTATTGACTCAATCTCCATCTCGACCGCCCCTTTTCCCCGCCGCCGTCTCACGCTGTTCAGCTCTCCTCCGCCTCCCGACAACATTCTGATCCTTCCGTTTACTCCGACTCCACACTAATTCACTGTTTTGCTGTGCTGCTGTTTTCTCTCCCACCCCCGCCTGGTTGCGTGCACCGTCTGTGTACATGTGTGTGCGTGCGTGTTTGTCTGTACGTTTCTGTGGGCGCGTGTTTGTGTCTTTTGTATGGGGGCGTGTGGACGCATGTGGTTACACTCCAACAGGGCAAATTAACAACTACTGCCAGAATGTGAAGGAATTCACCTCGCAGAACCTCGGGAAGCTGTTCATGGCAGAGGCTCTCCAAGGCCACAACTAGAGGAGACACAGAAGGAGCAACAGAGATGCAAACCCACCTTAATGATGCCCACAGGAGCAGCCTTCATTTTCATTTTTTATTTTTTTCCTCTGAATTTATTTGTTGATTTTTTTTATGTCTAAAACCACCCCAGACACAGAATTAACTTTGAACACTTGGTTTTGATTTAAATAAAAACTCTTGCATCTCAACATCTTCTCCGTCTCCTTCGTCTGTTATCGCAGTCGAGCTTTTGTTTTTGATGGAAATTGCAATTTCAGTTTCACTGTACAAAGATGATTGGTTTTGTACAGAATGTTTTTGTGCAGAATATTAATATGTGAAAACGGAGCTCTGCTTGAAAGTACAAACTAATTCCGCAGCACTTTGAGTTGTTTTTGCCACATGCTTTTCATCCGCAGTTCAAACATCAAGCAGGTGGAACCAATTATCAGTGGGTTCGCCTCGTGTTGGCGCACGTGGTGGGAAAACGACATTTTTTCATGTAAACAGAACTGCAACAGAAATATCAGTGAAAGCTGAGCGTTAAATGAAATGCCAGTTACATGACTTGCCCTCCCAACCCCCCTCCTCTTTCTCACCGCACTCACAAAAAGTAGACATTTGTTTTTTTCTAAAGTGAAATTACACAACGCGCCATGCTCTGCCTTTCTTCTACAATGACTGCAATTAGCATGAGTTTATTTTTAGAAGTCCCACAAGTGAAATCGGGCTTGTAGCAAAGATTATTTTGCTTGTTGAGTTTTCAGGGCAGCACTGCAGGTGTGCCAAATGACAAGACTGAGAATCTGTCATATGTGCTGGGTGACATTCTTTATTTGATGATGTGTGTTGCCAAAGAAAAAACAAACGATTTGATTAGAGAAATTACCAACAAGGGAAAAAGTTCAGTGGTTTTGAATTTTATTCAGGAAAAAATAAAAGTTGATAAATCAGTTATGTTTCTGATTGTTGGGTCTTAAAAGGACTTATTTTATAATCCCACAGTGTTAAAGAAGATTTTTCTTATTTCTTGTCACGCACACTGAATAAATAAATGTTAATATCAATCAGCCAGCACATATTACACACACTGTGCAAAACATTAGAACTTCCACATCTACATAACAAATAGTGACCTAACAAGTTCAGGCTGAAGCAATGCTTATAAATATACATATCGATATGTATGTTTGGTGTATATTCTTATTAAAACCTTCCAAGCAGAAATAGAAATAATATGAACAAACCTAAGCAACGGTCACATGTAACCCTCAAGGATGAATTTGTAGCCCATTCTTTTGATACATGTTGTTGCAATGGTGACTGCTCATATTACCCTGAGCTAAAGTTGATGATCAGGCTTCATTCTGCTCTAAACAATATGTTTCAGTTTTTTATTTCTACCCCTGGCTCTGTGTGATGTCATTGAGAGCAGACGGCCCTAATTTGGTCATCTCAGGCATGCAGCTGTGCTTGTAAGCACAAAGCCCCACTCACCTGCTGGCCTGACCTTCTGTTTAGGAGATGTGTCCAATCAGATGAAAGGAAGTGTAAGTGCAGTAAGGACTACACGAAGGCACAAGATGAGATACCGAAAGATTATTTTGAACTGTGAATCATGCAAAGCTACACTGGAAATGAGAGTAATCAGTTCCCTTTAAGATGACTGTCACGTTTTTAAAAAAAAAAAAAAAAAAAACAACAAAAAAAACCAAAACAATTCCAACCCCTTTTCTTTTTTTGGTGCTTTTTTTTAAAGCTTTATCCATCCATTGACCTTTTATTTACCATCTTATCATGGAAACAGAGCAACATTTTCCTGAGCAGCATTTTCAAGACCTGGTCAATAATTACTGAACTCGGGCAGAGGGATTGGAGTTCTTCGTGTGACCACTGAGGCAAAAGGAAATCGATGATCTTATTGAACCTACCTGACCACATCATACAAAGCACATACTCGTTGCTGCCCTCTGGGCATCACTTCGCTGTACCTGATTATAAACTCGATTCCTAGTTACTTGTTTCAACAGGATAAACCACTTAGTATCAATACTGCTTTCCATCGAGTCCTTAGTTGGGGGGGGGAGAGAAAAGTTAATTAAAATGGAGTCTTACAGCCAGGCTGGCAGCTCTGTGAGGCAGTATCTATTGAGATTAATGGAAAGGTCACTAAGATGACATTTCAGCCATGCAGATTCTTACCTACTGATCTTAAGCAGGTATATTGTTTAGCTTGTTTGCCATCAAAGTGTCACTGATGACGAATGAATAAATATATTGTGCACACAGTACAGTGAAGGCAATAGTTATGGTGACTTTTGCAGCTTTTAATACATTAGACATCTGGGCAAATACTAAATTGCAGTTGGTTTTAGTTTGGTGATCGACGTATTCTTGTTGACACGCGAGGCATCCTCCTCCACCTGCTTCAAAAGACACCACGCTTACCTACGTGGTGCATTCATGACAGCACTGTAAATCCGGCCTCCCAAAAACTATGAACAAACTCGCCTCAGTTTTCACGAGACAGGAACATATTTGGGGAGGGGGGGGGGGACAGGCTTTCCTCTACCCTTCAGCCATTAAGAAGGTTTCATCCTTAGCCAAAACCTCACTTATAGGTTGACGGCGCATCCAGCATGTCTATCGTCATCTAAAGTCCCGCGAAGTGTCCTCGAGCTAAACTCAGAAACCTTAACATCTGCTAAATCCCTCTGCGTGAGAGCGTCAGCTAAACGCCTCGAATGTAACTGTAAGCTGTTTCTGGTGTTGATCCTCTGCAGAGGTGTCACATTATCTCGGTACTTACTTGTGAAGTCATAAAAAGCGCAGCTCATTTGTGGAGCTTGTCGTCGGTGTCCACTCCACCCCAGCAACAGGGACGCTGAATGATTGGCTCTTCTTGCTTCATTTAATAAAGAGACTTGTCAGCGTGCGGTTCAGTGTATCATAATGACGCCGCGGCTCTATCTGCCTGCGCTCTCTGTTGTTCTTCCTCGACCTGTGGTTAAACAGCATCATCTAATTCAGCGGATGATGTTATTTAACTTGTCATCAGCCTCGTCTGGTCGAGTAATAACTTGTAGTGCTCCTGCTTGTCATCCGCACAGTGTCATTAACAATAATTACAAGTCAACCAACGTGATAAACGCTTATTGGAACAGCGACACTCGAGACGGAAATGATTTCTTCCCCAAATCATAACATGTTTCCCTGACATGCAGGCAGGATGGGGAAATATTAATTCATAACAGAAGGCTCAGTTGATATTTATTAATTAAGGTATCTGCCACTTTGACAGGCACACCTGTGCTCGTGATTGATGCGTCCTGTGATGTGCGGCATTTCTTCCTAGCAGGTATTGATTGGCTTTTTGAAGCAGTGTCTCCTGAATCTGCATCGTTTGTAATTCTGAAGCTTCTCCTCTGTTGGGTGACGTTGTCCTTGAGGGGCTGACTGGCCGGGAGAGGGTGGGGGCAACCTCCCGTGTCCCCAAACCCTGAGGTGTGTGAGCGAATGATAAAACTTGAAAATGCCCTCAACAGATCCACTTGGATCGTGTGGCACCGCTGACCCCTGCAGAGTGCAAAGGCAGTGACAGAGGTTCAGATGGTATTTAAAGTGACAGTGTTTTGATTGTAGTGGAAAACAGTTTGGACTAAATAATGTAGTCACGGCAGGGCTCAAGGGCAATAGAGTGGAAGTGCAGGAGAGCCAAACTGGTGATGTGCTTCTACGTTACTCCACAGCAATATAAATCATTATAATCATTAACGGCTGGCTGAGTTGGTAAGCGCAGATATGGGTGCTAAAATATGTACTCTTTTAAGAGTTTAACAGGGCATGACGGGGTCATATTCAAAGCCAAATGATGTGTTCCTGGAACTAACTTGTTTGTCGGTAACCCTTTAGTACATGAACTCGATAAATTGTGTTTAACACACTGTAAGCCTTTAGCACGTTTTAAAACCTGAACCCTTGACCTCTACAGTGAGTTGAGATGGTGCCTCTGCTATGCTGTGGGGGCTTTTTGTCTCTATGGCTTTGATCCACTTGTCTTTTTAGAAGGAAAGGTCATTGCACATCAATACATATTCTGAATGATCACTGATATCATATGATGAAATGCGTCTCTCCTAATGTCAGAGATGCCAATGCTTCCATCCATTAACCATATGGGGTCACTGAGTGGTAAGGTGAGCACGAAAATGATGTGAAGCACATTTTGCAGCCACCAAATCCCAGTGTAACTAATTACCTATGATAAATATTGAACGAATATGTCTCTCCGCCACTAAAAAACACACAAGGAGGGACTATGTCTTAAAAGAATACAGCTTACAGAGACTCGTCTGGTGGCATGTGGAGGCCATACACAGGAAAACCTTTATAAATGTATTTAAAACTCAGAGACAAGACTCCATCTTGGAAACTTTTATGTTTGTAACAGCTTTCCACTATATCCCGTGGCTGTTATTGCTGCATTAATAATGTGTGAGATGAAAGTGCATTATGAGGTAAATATCCTCATTAAAGGCTGGATTCCAGTTGTAAACAGGTAACAGGTGTGCTACACCCTGGACAGATCACTGGTCTATCACAGAACCAACACAGTGATGCAGACAATCATCCAATCTCACACTCAGCCAGATGTTTATGGACTGTGGGAGGAAGCCGGCGGACAAGAAGAGAAGCCACACAAGCATTGGTCAGCCATACAGACTCCACAAAAAGGCCCCAGCCAGCCAGTAGATTCGAACCCAGGACCTTTCTGGGGTAAATGTCTAAATAATTAAATGAATTCATTAAGTAGTTCACAACCAAAGACAAAAACACTACAATTAAACGGTCCCAGTTACAATATTTGATGCATGAAATTTAAGGGGGAAAGTTTGGCTTGCAGTGAGGACAAAAAGTCCACGACCATGGTTACCTGCCCCACAGGTCAGCTACACTCTCTGGTGCGCTCACAACGTCAGCAGGATCAGCAGTTGTCGTCCTACACCAGGGGTGGGCAATCTCAGTCCACAAGGGTCGGTGTCCCTGCAGGTTTTAGATCTCACCTTGGGTCAACACACCTGAATCACATGATTAGTTCGTTACCAGGCCTCTGGAGAACTTCAGGACATGTTGAGGAGCTAATTTAGCCATTTAAATCAGCTGTGTTGGTTCGAGGACACATCAAAAACCTGCAGGGACACCGGCCCTCGTGGACTGAGATTGCCCACCCCTGTCCTACACCCACTACCCTGTAAGCCAGCTGTGCCTTCACCTTAAAGCATGTAGGCCCTGGTCTGCACAGAGGAAAAAAAAGAGCATGCAACGCATTTTTAATCTAAACCACCTTAATTCTGGATTATACAACATACCTGTTGCATAGTGTAACAGGGCGACCCTTAGCGGCTGGAAACACAGTCACTAAGTCAGCAGACACGAGTGAATAAATTCACTCGTTGAGCTTTTTCACAGCACAATCAGCCCTCTCTAATGACAACCGGCAGCCTTAAATATGTTCAGCTGTCACAGACTAAACCATTATTCCACTCTCAGGTAAATTCTTAAATCCCAACCTTCCACCACAGTATACAATATACCAGTTTGAATAAATAAATATAAATACATTTCACATTTTTATATTAATAAATATTTCACACTTTAATTTTATACCAAACCCAATATTATAAAACCCCAAAAACCCAAGCACAAAAAGATTCACCACTCTCTCTTAACCCATGGTCTCTCCCGGAACCTTTAAATGGTGTCTGGACCCCTGGGGAAACATTTGCCCAAACACCTTGAAGAGGACACAGGCCAGAAGGTGAGTAATCATATCTTACAAACACTTATTTGCACCACTTTTATTCCTAGATTTTCCACACACATACTTGCATTAGTTTTCCTTATTGATAAACCTTAATCACAATCTCAATCACCATTCCTCTCTCCTCCCGGACAACCACCACATTCCTTGATGAGGAGCAGCTGTGCAGGATCTGAATATTCCCAATAAATAGTCAATAAATAATTAAACTTCTTGTGTGCAAATGTTTTACTGTGCAAATCCATGCTTAAAGTGCAGTGCTAAATAAAGTGCTTGATAAGGTGCTTTTAATAAAGTTAAAGGTGTGCTCTAAAGTGCTATACAGATAATATAATATAAATGTAGTAAGGGAGTCCTCTTCCTTACACGTAGTATGAATGGTAAGTAGACTGGTTCTTAAATAGCACTTAAATACCTGAGCACTCATTTATACAAGCACTTTTTTTCTATGCTTACATGCTTTCTATATTTTCATACTCCAATGGATGTATCGGAGAACAACTTGGGGTTACTTGAAGTTAATGATGGAGCATGCAAATTGGAGCAGCCAGGGGTCAAACTACCAACCGCCTGACATGTTGATGGTCTGTTTTATCTCGTGAGCTACAGCCCCCCTAGGAAGACAAAAAGTAGACTGGAGTAGAAGTGCAATCAGCTATGCCTGCCTTCAATTAAACTAGCCCAAGCCCAGCCATTGGCTCACAACAATACTGAAACACAGACACACAAAACCTCTCACAAAACAATGCCAAGTTCCCACAGCAAATATGGAGGTCAGCTATTGTGCAAACCCTTTTACACTTACTTTGCAATGTATTTTATACAGTTGTAGAACATATCTTGATATTATTGGAGATGCTAATATTGTTCATTTCAGAAACTGACTGTATTTAACTAAGGTACATTCACACTTTCTTGTACTGAAGATACTTTTTCAAGGCACATATTGATGCACAATAAGCATCCAAGCCCATTCCAAGTTCAAATCAAACTCTCATGATATTAGGTTTTACATAATTGTGTAAAAACAGAACCAAAAAAACCCAACCCTTGGGTACTTTTGCAATGTGAAGTGCCAATAAACAGAACGCATCCCTGAGTGGTATTTTGAATTAAAATGTTATTATATGTGCTTACAACTAATTTGCAGCATGTAATACATTCACTGATTGTTTATATTTGCCTCTAAATGTTAAATGGGGTTAAAATAAACCTCACTTATTTTGCTTGTCATTTGTAATTATGTTGCCATTCGACAGAAGGTAATGAGTTATATTTTCTGGAGCACATTCATTATGCCTACTTAATGTCCATCCATATGTTCATACACTTCACCTTTTGTTCCTACAGGGGGGTATTTCTGTGGATTTAAAAGTGCAGAGTGTCTTCTCCTTTGTGCTGCTTGTTTCTGAAATGTTTTCTGTTTGGAGAAAAACACACATGGAAACTCACAATATCAGCTGCTTTTGCGCTTTTCTCTCCTGCAATATCCTGCTCAATTGACCATGAGACCGCTGTGAGTCGGTGAAGAGGAGAATGAGTTCTTCAAATATGAGGTAAAAAAAAAAAAAATTACCCACACAAACACTGCACAAGCTGAGTCTTCTGATGCATTGCTTAAACTTTTCCACCCCTAAAACCAAAAAGATTTTTTATTTCCTTCCCTAACGATTTGGTGGTTTTTCCTAGCTTATAGTGACGTCACTTTCCTCTTCAGTATTTGCAGGAATTAACCCAAACTGCATGTTTGAACTGAGCGAGGGAAGTTGAATGAGGGCTTCAGGTATGTAAACAGCCAGGCATTTTGCATGCTGCAATAGCAGAAAATGCTTAATTAGGATTATGGGATTTGTCTCTGCACCTTCAGATTCCTGAAGAGGAGACTGGGAGATGTCAGAGGGATATAAGTTTGGTCTCATTTAATCAGCGAGCGTGGCCCGCACAGCCCTGACCCCAGTCGTAATTTATTACCGCTCGAGCACAAACACAAGCTCTTTCACCGCGCCTGCCGTCGCCCTGTCATTGGTGATAGAGAGAATCAGCTGGCTGAATATAATGAAACCAGTTATTTCCCTGTCAACTGTGAATAGTTTTTCCCTTATTTATTTATTTATTTTTACACTCTCTCTCTTTTTCTGCCATGGATATTGCCATGGCAACTGTAGATCCTGTATGGAGTTGTTGAGGATGTAAAGTAGTTCCCGTGGAAAAAAAAAAAAAATCTTGCAAATCCCCAAAACAAGAGCAGCGGAGAGCAGATGCAGTCGTAGGAAGAGGTGTGGGTATGGTTAGGGAATTTAGCATTTATGGGATTATTCACACGAGTCCACGGTCTGAATTCATTTCTTCACGTAACAGCGCTCTACCTGTCATTGAAGCAGCTTTGTATTTGCCTTATCTCTTTTTCTCCCCCTTCCTGGTCAATAGATGTTCACTCTGATTGGCAGCTGTATAGATTGAGCGCTGTGTTCTAGTTGCAATTCGTCTCTGCCTGCCACCCAATTCGACGGCTGTCACCCGGCAGTGGCACAAATCCCACAGGCCATTATGAGGCTGGTTTAATCCCCAGAACAGCAGCACCAGAAGCCTTTCAAGGAGGGTTTCGGAGCATGATACCCTGTCTGTCACATGCATCCGTGGGCTTCAGGCAAGGCTACAGTGCGTTGTTGTGATCCCACTCCATCACTAATGTCGTGTCTTATCCCCAGGCCACTAAGACAAATGTACTGGATGGTCCCCCTTGCTCAAGATCAATCACATGTTGCATGTAATCTTCTGCATGATACTTAGATTTGCTTGGTTGCTGCACAATATAAATTGGGTTTTTATTCTTGTCTTAATTTTGCAGGTCACAGATTTGTTGTTGTTTTTTTTTTTTTAATGGACTGCCTTTTATTTTGTTCTTTTGTAATGGTAGAAAACCTAATCTGTTTATTCATATTTGAATGAAAGTGCAGCATACTGTTGATTTATATATATATATATATATATATAATAGATGACAAAATTAACAAATCTCTCATGTTTGCACAGCATATATAGGAAGTAGGCCTAATTAGCTTAGCTTAGCATAACTAAAAGTCTTGACAGCTGCTCTTTTAAACTCTGTTTGAAAATATGAGCATCAAAAGTAAACAGATGGGGGGGAAAAAATCACATGGTATCTGTATATGCATCAAACACAATACAACATGTTAATGTAATAGCTCTGCGAGTACTGCTAGGTGGTATTTGACTGCTACATGAAGCTAATCAACTGCTTGCTCAATAAGCTCCAAAATTAGAATACAGACGACAGCGGTATGGATCTTCTCGTCAAACTATCAGCAGGAAAGTGACAGAGTGCCTATCTTAAATGCCATCTAGTTCCTTTAAAGCAGCAATAATCAATATTAGCTGTAATCAATGCTTTCATTTTAACAGTGCCTTCCTAATAGCTAGTAGTATTTTAAAAGAGGTTTCATTATCACTGATTCTGAAAACTCCCTCAGCACCCTCGAGCTATTTTTACCTCTTTTTAAAGATATTTTTTATAGCTCACAAAGTGTTTGGAGATTCTTCAGTCTGCCTGTATGTGAAACACCAGAGTGCCGACATGCCCAAGACATCAAATGCTGTTGCTTTGTTAAAAGCTGTTGGTGTCACGAAGGTATGCACAAAGCTTCCTTTGGCATGGGTGACCCGACCATATACTGTGTTGCTGTTTTCACATGAACACCACAGCTCTGAACTTTCCTAGACCTCACAGAGTGCTTGCGAGAACACAAATGTCAGATGCAGCTGGTTTGAACACTAAACGCTCTTTAATCTGCCAGCTCCATAGTATAAAGCCTGGCTGATGTCCAGTATCCCAGCTAACAGCCCGGTGAATTTACAAGGACCATTTGGTGGTTCTCCGTCATCCTGCATGCGCTATTCACAAACCAATGAAACTGAAACTTTCCAGTACTGAGAACGCAGCTGCTGTGAACAATCTCCTGTCGTTTGCTTCACGAGAGCAAGAACAACTTGAGTCCTGACCTGATTCTCCTACAACTGTCCACAGACAAAACAATGGGACAATGAACATTTATTCCCACCCAGTGTTGACTTGATTGGCTGGAACGTCCAATTTAGGGTCATTAAACACCAATTTTAATGGTTGGACCTTATTTTAGGTGTTGCAGGCAAGTAAGAGAGAGACAGTTGTCAAGTTACTGTTTTGTTCTCAATAATTGAGCAACCATTCTCACTCAGTGCTCATGACATTTAACCTGTTCAAACTAATTAAACTGATATTTAACCCAACTGTGACATTTAAACCAAACCAGTGCTAGAAGTATCGCCAGAAGTGTTAAATTAATCTCCGTCCTTTGTTTTTTATTTGCTTGCTTATCATTTTTTCTCTCTAATGAAGAAAATGAATGCAGTAATTATAATTCATGATCAGCTTCCCTTCGTTCCTTAAAGTCGGGAGATGCCAGGTCGCCCCAGGTACAGTGATTGATGCGATGCTTGTGACCTACAATAGACAGACCCACAATTAAAGCGCGACTTATCTCCCAGCTGTGACTCTCAAAGATAAATGCTGATAGCGCCCTCCCCTTTGATGTTCAATC
Source organism: Pelmatolapia mariae (assembly GCF_036321145.2). Lineage (NCBI taxonomy): Eukaryota > Metazoa > Chordata > Actinopteri > Cichliformes > Cichlidae > Pelmatolapia > Pelmatolapia mariae. The sequence goes on along the minus strand of NC_086236.1, from coordinate 47,687,331 downwards.
ATGCATCATCAATGCAGTGCACGCCTTGGCCTCAGCTTCTGTCCTCAGAATGACTGATGTGCATTTGAATATTTCTTTCCAGCAGGTAAACATTAACATTCAGTTCACCTATTCATTCTCTCCTCCTCACTCTTGGTTTAATGTAGTCTGTCTGTTTCACACAATGAAAAGCAGCACCTAATTTAAGAGCGTTCTTTTTCACACCATATAGTGGCGAGACTAACATAATGAACATCCCTTTATTTTGGAATTGTTCATCAATTTTTTTGTAGATATAGACAGTTTTCCTTTTTTCTTACTTTTTGCTGATTTTTATTTCTTATTGTTCACTTGGCTCTCGCCTAAATAACCTAACATTTGGAATTATACACTCTCTCATGCACTTGCCTCTAACGTATTTTTCTTTAGTCTCAAACTCGGCTCACAGCGTATCTTGACATTTGTTTTGCTCTCAGGACACATATTTGGACTCTAACAGCCAGTTTCCCACACATGGATTAAGCCTAGTTCTAAACTGAAAGGACACATTTTATGAATACAATTTCTAGTCTAAGATTAGGCTTAATCTATGTCTGGGAAATTGAGCCTAAAAGTTTCTCTGCCAAGACAGGTTTAAGAACGTCTTCTTTCCTCAGGTAACTTCCATCAATACAACTTTTTTGTATTGATTTTGATGCATTCTGGGATTGTGGATTTTATTAGAGAGCTGCTTTTACTAGGAGATGGAGAGTAATTTTCTAAGGCATTATCATCCTTGTGCTTTCTATTGACTATTCAGAGCCTGGAACCATGCAGTAGTAATGTTTTGACTTTGCTGTTGTACCTTTTCGCTTGTTTATCAGATTGTACTTGTTAGACTAGTGTGAGATGTCTTTTTTGTGCACATAGTCATCTTCGCTGATGCACCCTCCCAGTCATCGCCCATATCCTCCACAACCGCTCCATTAAATGGTGATAGCAGCATCCATGGAGGTGTTGACAGAATTCTCCGCCGGATTTTAGTTAGATTTAGGCGCTGATGCTGAAACCAGTCTGAGCTGCATTATGACTCAGACTCTTGGATAATCAACTTGACTGGAGAGCCGTGATAAGTCTACACGTTGTAAATGAAAAACCAGTTCACTCGATGCTTCTATGTTTATGTGATGATGTAATCCACACAATCCATTTTGTGGTTATTAAGAGTTTAAGAGAGAAAAGCACCAGTGCTGTAGGCCTGAGTTCAACAGAAACCACTCAAAGGGAAAACTCTGTATGATAATATATAATTTAAAGTGGTAAAACTGCACAATGAGTTTGAGAGTCTTTTGGGGAACACCACAGGATCCTATGATCTTCTATAACACTGAAGTGTTGAAGGCGTTTTGAAAATCACTAAAATTGATTAATTAGTTGCATTCTGTAAAAATGTGATAAATGCTTCATTCGTGATCCCTTCTAGTTTCTCCCTCAGTGCTATTAATTATTTACTTTTATTATCTATCTAAGTCTCCTTTACCCGCTTCAACATGTGCACTCAGTGAACCAACCTATTTTGTTTGATCTCTTATCTGTGTTAAGAAAAATAACTCACAGTTGGCTTTTAGATTTTTTTAAATTAATTTTCTTTAGTGCACTGATGTTGAAGAAAAGCTAATACTGCTTACTGATCTGTTTCTAAATATGTGCTTGACCCTTTTCAAACAGGAGCAAACTCTGAGAGTGGCACCAGAGCAGCTGCTGCTGACCTTTTAACAGAATGAACTACCACATCATCTTCCAGCTGGGAAGACAATTACAGCAAATTTAACCATTGAATAGAAACGTTGCCATTTTAATTTTAAGCTTTCAATCATTTTTGTGATTTCTTTCCAAATGCATTCTGACTATAACAAATGGTAGCGCCTGAGCCCTGAGCCTTATCGTTTCACGTCTACTTATTCCCTGTGAGCAAAGAAGGAAGCCCACTGACATTCAGCCACATTATTTTGGCACAATGATTCGTGGCCACCACCTGTGACTTGAACCACACATAATACAATGCACGGCAAATGCTGTGTAAATCGCACCACGACACATACACACAGATGCCAAGTGAATTGCATGGTGAAACAGCGACAGAGATGGACAATCACGTGGACATCAGTAAACAAAGTGGCGAGTGGTGAACAGCTAGAACCACACTTTCACTCTTTGCTACAATATCTTAATTCAATTTCTCCCCAGCCACCTGCAGGGAGATGCTGTACTACTGATGCAACTGCCAACCTGTTATGGAGGGAATGTGATAGAGAGGAAGCTTATGGAAGCCATAACAGGTTTTTTTTAAGGCCATGATGGCCTGCAGGTAAGTGATTTACAGAAAATCAGGTTGATGCTGTTCAAACCCTCTGCCAGAGAGGCACGTTCCAAGGCCGGGCAGTAGTAAATTTTTTTCAAAGCGTCAGCATTTCCTACCCTGCTTACCTTGGGCACTGCTGGAATAAATTCACACACAATTTTCAAACCTGAAATTGGTCATTTCTTGTGCGCCTCCTCACTCAAGGATCTCTAAAAATTGTCTGAGGGTGCTGTTTGCAGGCTTGTCTCGCTGTATTTGACCTGGCACCCGAGCCATATACTCTGTAAAGAGAAATTTCTGAAACTTTCACCCATTTTAGAAGGAATTGGTTATGGTGCAGTGGGCTGATTTGACATGGTTTGTGCACAAAAAGGCAGCATATCTGATGTGTTCAAACTCACTACACACCTAACTGAGTTATATTTGTACACAGCGCTGTACACCTGAAGTGAGTGAAAATGCTGCCCAAACGCTGGATCAAATCCTAGCAAATTTGTGGACATGTACCTTTGAATGCAGGAGTTCATTTAAAAGACAGATGGCCTTGGAGAAATCTAGACAAATTACTGCAATAAACATAATCTGTTAAAAGCATGAGATGATGTACTACAGACTGTAAAAAAGATACAGGTGCTGAGAAATGGAAACTGCCACTCCTATTATTTCAGAATTACAAAAAAAGAGAGACTTGGGTGATTTAAAAGAGAAAGTTTATTAAGACGGTGAAGTATCAGTACTCAAAAATCAGAAATGACAACGTTTTACCCCAACACTGACATATTTGACTGTCTGGATTTCTCGTATAGTCCTGCATACTGAAAATAAAAAGCCATAATAGCTGTGCATTTAAGCAGATTTTCTACAATTTACACATATAAGCTTGCTGACTGCTTATCAGAATTAAACATCAAATGCGACTCCTTTCCTTTCCTTAATGTTTAAAACCTGCTCAGCCCACCAGGAATTGAAATGAGAGGAAATAAAAAATGAAAATGTATGAGTTGTTACGCACAAGGATTGATATGTCAAGCCTGCACATAACTAAACTTTGAAGCTAAAAGCACCTGAAAGAAAAGAGTGCTTTAGCAGCAATTACACTTCTTAAGGGAATAATTTGACATTTTGAGCAAAACACTTGGCTTCTTCCCAAGAGTACAGTTATAAGTAGCTGGAGTAGGCAGCCAGTTATTGCATAGCATGACGACAAGAGCATCAGTCAACAGCTAACCTGGCTCTGCGCATAAACTGTTGGATTTTATACTTTGGGTTTTGTGGTATTTAAACAAAAATGGTGTCACCGCCTGCTTCAGCTTGTCCTGAGTTTAGGTAATGACATGATAACTCCAGCAGGGGCGATTTTAGCCCATTTTTGGGGGTGATTACTGAAGCACCCCCAAAATGAATCAAAGCACCCCCAAAGATTTCTTACTTTTTTGACAATATTTGCTGTTGGTGTGACACACTACTAAAAATATAAAAAGCATAACCTACTTAATTGAGATGGAACACTTTAACAACAAAAGTATAGATACCCCCCCCCCTCCCCTCCCAAAATGGTTTATTCCAGCTCTTTTATTTGCCTCTCCCCTGCTCTGGCTCTAGCGCCCTTTCTGCCAGAGCGATGGTGGCTGAGACGCAGCGGAGCTGAGGTGTGAGTGCCTGGATTAAAACAGGACATGTTAGCTGCATTTAACCTTCAGTTACTCTTTATATAGTTAGGTAGGAGGCAGACCATGTTTCTTTTTAGCTGAAAAACATTACACCCAGGTAACCTGCAGTGTTGAAAACGTGTTTTCCAACGATGTTTGCTACCCTGCAATTCGTCCTCGTGTAGTAAAATCAGCGACATTTGACCGTCCTGTTGCTCCCATTGACATTTATATAGCCTATTTAAAATCTAAAACTTAAAATTGTCCGTAGCTTACTGTTGTTACCACTGTCCTGTTTGAAATGGAATGAGAGAAGCTGGTTATTTTGTCATATGTGCATGTGCCGATATTAAACCCAGGAGCCACATTCAGGTAAAAGTGTAAGAACAAATGATCCATCAATAAAGGATAATGTTGGATCAGTGTTTCAATATTTATATCTTTTATTAGATGTACATGTGGTTTGGTTATTTGCCTTTTGGTTGAAAGTACACTGAGAGAGGACTTTTTTATTAGTGATCTTAATAGTATTTTTTTAATCTAATTGAATACAATCTATTTGTGTATGATTGTCAGTCCAAAGAGGGAGAGAGGAAAGAGGAGAACATGAGGAAAAAGTACAAGGTCAGGAAGAACCAAGTAAGGAAACAGACAGGGAATAGTGATAGGCACAACAGAAACTGTTAAACTGCTTGAGAGAGTTGACCACCAAAAGTGATTTGCCAATCTCAAGGTGAGGCGACATAGGTTAAAATAAAAGAAAAAAATCTGCAGAGCCATTGTAGTATCTGCAGTAAAGATCTTTTCATACATTGTATACATTGTACCATAGACAAAGTTGCCTCCATTTTTATAATTTTTTTTTTATCAATATTTTGTACATTTCAAGGACTCTATTTTTGGAGTGTATTTTTATGTATCTATGTATTATACATACATATTAAAAGTGAATCTCTGTCCAAAAAATGCACTCAGTTTACTTCTTACTCACTATGATCATCATTCATTATTTCCCCCCAGTAATTAAGGTTACCATATGTATTTTTTTTTTATTCCAATCCATTCTTCTTTTGCAGCATTTAAATAACCTTTATCAGATTTGATGGTTTTGTTACAGACTTTTAAAAAAGTGCTTTTCTTTTCTTTCACAAATGTGGGGATTGTGTTAAAATGTACAAAACAATGATGTCATGTTTTGTGACGAGGACCCAGGCACAGAGAGACTTGATGAATTTAAGAATCTTATGGTTTAATAAAGAAATTTGCAGACTTGCACAGAGATGGTAAAATTTTGATGACTGATAATGGAGATGAAGACAACAGATGACGAGGACAGGGAGGAACAGGGGTTTAAATGCACCAAGGAGACAGTCAGAGGGAACCCGGGACAACTGGAGACATTTAAAGATGCAGGGACTCACAGAGACAGGGAAGACGTCTCATCGTTTATCTTGCCTGGCTGGGCAGCTCTCTGGGTGCTAAGCACCCCCAAAGCTCTGATCCTAGAATCACGCTGAACTCCAGTTATACTCTGACCATGCTAACATCCTATAATATATTTCCAAAGCTGGAGATAAAAAGATCAAAATTCACCAGTTTATTCTGTCAAATATATCAACAGACATGCTAATGGTTGTCAGCTTACATTTTCACTGTTCGTTATTCAACTTTGCAATTTGCAGAGATTTGTTACTTACTCTCGGTGGCCAACAAAGCGTTCTTCACTCAGGTAGAAGTACAGATACTTGTGTTTAAAGTACCTAAAAACTGAAGTACAGATTTAACTTCTGTAACCAAGTAAAAGCAAAAAAGTAAAGACTCTGAAATACATTCAAAGTATAAAAGTAAAAATGTTTGGCATGTTTGGAGGGTATGTCAACCAGCTATTTTTGTGCAGATGAAATTGGACCCCATACCATATTAATTTAATAATAAAATAATATTATTAGAACAAATCTTTATTTCAGCTTAAATTTGAATTCTAAAGAATTTGTTCAGCTTTAACATCTGTTGTGTAAATCACAAGGAGATAAAAACACAGGGATTATAAAAAGTTGTATTTGCTGTTGCCTACATTGTAGAAGGATGACGTTGCCTCGAGACCTAACCAGAAAAATGAATGTAGTCGAGAGTTAAAGTGAGATTCACCAGGTTGGAGAACCCTGAGATCTGTTGTAGTGGTGCAGTGTGGGAAAAAAGTCAGAATAATTTCTGTTGTGAGCTCCGTCTACAGGCTGTGATCAGCTAACATGTGCTGCTGCTGCTCTGAGGTTTACTAGAGTGGGTTTACACAGCTCGGTTCATCAAGATCTATCACGGCTGATTTCCAACCTTTAGACACTATAAAAGTGGTCTTCAGTGAGTGAGTCTATTCAGCATCATCACATTAAATTTAATTTGACGTCTGCTACCCTTGATGTAACCTCACATCACAGTCTGCTCTGTTCCAGTCCAACATCGTGCATTACAGCAGACTTCACCACACTACCGCAAACTAACCTTTCTAGCCTACACTTAACTACGCAGTATTTTCATGCAACCTTTGAATAAGCTAAATATATTTCAATTTGTTTTGCCAGATTTTTCACAACATGAAAAATAACGTAACTTCAGCAACACATCATGTAGGCTATCGATCCAATATCTGTTCAAAACACCCTAAAATGATTGAGGACATTAGAAATAGGCTATAAATTTCCAGTTTATCAAATCCACTGAGCAGTCCCAGCCTTTAAATATAACCTCGTCTTCCTCTCCTGTCCTGTCTTTCTTACATCTTTCTTCAAGTTAGCTCTCATTCTTTTCTCTCCCTGAGAAATACAGCAGCTGTACCTTTAGCTAGCAGACTGACAAACTGCACAGAAACAGCCTGTGTGCCTGATGATATTTGTTGAGCTGTTAGAAATGACATACTACTTAAAAAAATCACTCCCTTTATGCTCCCTACTCATCAGTAGTAGAAGTTAGATGTTGAAATACCACATCTTATAGACATCTACAACAAAAACACTGTTCTGGATTCTTTTAACCCCTGCGCTTAGCACAGCAGATGACGCATAAATTATGTTTGCCTTTTTCATTTCGTCATGTGCAATACACAAATAGGATTGCCTAGGATGTGTTATGGTTCTCACCATTTGGGTTCATACTGGTTTTAAGTTGGGAGGAACACAGTGCTGGGAAATAATAACTCCCTTCAGAGCTGTTAAAGCTAATGTTTTTAAAGCAGCAAAGTATTTGTACTTCATTACTTCCCACCTCTGCATAGCAGGAACTCAACAGGCATGTAGACATAGTGAAGATGAACTTCTGAGGTTCAAACCAAACATCAGAATGGGAAAGAAAGGTGATTTAATTGACTTTGAATGTCACACAGACTGGCCTTAGTATTTCATAAACTGCTGATTTACTGAGATTTCCCCACACAACCATGTCTTAGGTTTACAGTGAATGCTTCAAGAAAGAGAAAATATCCAGTGAGCAACAGTTCTCTGGGTGAAAATGCCTTGTTAATTTCAGAGGTCAGAGGAGAATGACCAGGCAGCTTTAAACCGATGGGAAGGAAACAGCAACTCAAATAACCACTCGTTACAATCAAGGTATACAGCAGAGCATCTCTGAATGCCCAACGCGTTGAACCTTGACCCAGATGGGCTACAGCAGCAGAAGACCACACCCGTTGCTGCTTCTGTTAAATAAAAACAGGAGAGTATGACTACACTTCACACAAACTCACCAAAATTGGACAATGGAAAAATGGAAAAATGTTGACTCGTTTAATGAGTCTCAGTTTCTGCTGTGACATATAGATAGTAGACTCAAAAAACCATGATACGCAACCTGAATAGGTAATAAAGTAATAGACCTTTCAGCCCAATTCTATTTTTTCTGCATAATCCATCATATTAAATGTATTCAAATAAAAAAGTCTCTTTTTAAAACTTGTTTATTAGTTTTAATCTTTTAACTTTATGCACATTGCATCAAGCAAAAATTAAATTATAAGCAACAGTCTTTGACTTGAAGAAATTTGTTTAACATTTAAACCTATTTTCTGCATATTCCAGCATATAAAATAAATACATTTTTGTGTTTACACTCACTCTTTCAAATAGATGGAAGTAAAACAGGGCAAAAAATAAATAAAATCAAAGATTCAACAGCACTGTCCTGTCATTCTTAAATCTATTTTCACCTGTTTTATCAGTTTAGTTTAATAACACAGTAATGCAGCGTGCTTATGGGAAAGTAACAGTAATCTAACTTTTTTGCAGTAGTAATCCCTTACTTTACTCATTACTTGAAAAAAGTAATCGGATTACAGTAACGTGTTACTGCCCATCTCTGCTTAGTACCAACTGAACATCATGTAAGTACCCGAGGTATAGTTGGTGATGACATCCAGTCCTTTCTAACCACAGTGTACCCACATTTATGGCTGATTCCAGCAGGAGAACGCGCCATTTCACAAAGCTTAAAACATCCCAAACTGGTTTGTTGAACATGACGATTAATTCAGCATACTGAAATGGGCTCCACAGTCACCGGACCTCAATCCAACGGAGCACCTTTGGGATGCGGTGAAACAGGAGATTCATATCATGGATTTACAGCTGACAAATCTGCAGCAACTGTGTGATGCTGTCATGTCAATGTGGAGCAAAACCTCTGAGGAATGTTTCCAGCACCTTGTTGTATCTGTGCCATGAAGAATTAACAGTGTTCTGAAGGAAAAAGGTGGTCCAACCCGGTATTAACATTGCGTACCTAACAAAGTTGGCATTGACTGCGAGGTAGCTATTAGGAACATCCATCTAAACCACTCTGTGAATTCAGTAGCCAGCTTGTTTATTAAGTCACTGGAATGTGCTGATTGATTTTGGAAAAGACTATCATGCAGTTTATGTTTGGCTGCCCAGTGTCGTACGTGTTAAAAAACAAGTTGCATGCTAGCCTGGACTGATACCAGAGTAACTTTTTAATGTTTAATGCAATGTTTGCTGCAGTGATTTCTTTGTTAGATAATGCTTGCGCTGCCGTTTCACACAGCTTCTATGGTCCGTTCCTATTAACGCATATAATTTGTTCATTATACACAGTGGGAATTTGCTGTTTTGACAGTATCATAATTTGACACCTGGCTCAAGATTCAGCTGTCAACTAGCAAGTTATGATTTGTTTTTCAAGAGGTTAGCTGCTTTCCAAACGTCAAAGGAAAAAAAAAAACTAATCTTGAGCCAAGCAGCTTAGAGCTCCCTTTTTTGTGCAATAGAAAATTTGATGGCATAGGTGCAGGTGAGAACCCACACTGTTTATCGACTGATATGAACGATACTGATCTGAAAGCAGTTATTTCCTCTCCACCAGGCTATCATTTGGCTGGCTGAGTGAATCCAGTCCGGGCTGGATTCTATTCTTTTACTGCCAGGCGGCTGGGTGATTAGTGCTGTGGCAGGCTGGGGTTGGCAGCTCTGTGCTGTTCCCTGATAAAGGGGTCAGGCTCAGCCGCACACCCACCGCCAACCCACCTTGCCACTTAGTAGTCTGTTTCCTGTCGGTCTGCTCCCAGTGAACAACAACAGGTCGCTCTCCCACCTTCTGGCCACACCGCATCTTCCAGAGCACTGCCTCTCCATTAAGCAGATCCCTCTGTGCCACTGCTCCTTGTTTCAAAGCATCTCTGAGCTGCTGCAAGAAATTTTAAAATTGCTGATTAATCTTAGTCAACATCAGAGCCAGAAAGCCAACAAAGCAGTTTGCCCGTAGCCAGATTCTCTTCATTGACTGCCGAGGGATGTGGGACCATACGGAGGAGGACAAGAGTCAGTTAATTGGATATTATATTGAACAGAAGTAGTTTAGAGCTTGGGGAGAAAATAACTTTTGTTGGTAACGGTGCAATTGCGGGAGCACGGGGAGATAAAATGGATGTGATTCTCCCATCAAAGAGCGAGTTTATTGTATCTAGAATGGTCTCCTAAAAAGGATTGAGATTGGAAAAAGAGATGGGGTTTTCATCTTTTCACAAGATGATTTACTACACCGATATAATTTCTAATCAGATTTCACTGGTGTTTGAGAAGTTTAACAGCAGATAGCTTTAAGAAAAACCCACCTCAAAGTAAAATTCACAGGCAAATGCAACAAATACTCCAAGTAATTACAAGTGTTCAGCTTTGTAATTTCACCTTTGCCTCCTACTAAAGCGAAGGGCGAGGGTGCAGCTTTTGTAATGTCTACCGCTGTTTGATATTTATTAGAATGAGAGCAGTTCTGTAAAGCAAAAAATAAATAAATAAAATTTGCCTTTTGAGTCAAGACACAAACGGGTGAATGCGCTGCACATAAAAAATGTATGTGTTATGACTTATTGATTTCTTTAAGAAAAAAAAAAGCTCAACACAAGAAGGCACGAAACAGCTGACTTAATTTTGAAGCATCCTAAAAGCATCTTCTTTAAACTCTGTGAACTCATTACTGCATCCAATAGAATTTCATCCCAGTCATTTCGAGCAAGAGCAAAAATGACCACCCACGGAGAATGTGTAGAAAGCATTTCAGCTTACCTTGAAGGCTCCTGGAGGGTCAGCAGTAGGATACTTTTAATCTCTTAGCCTCACATCCTTGTCACCCTGACCTTGCAAACACACCATGAATTTCATTACATGCTTCTTAAACTTTGACGTGACAATGACAGTTGCTTAAAGTTTTTCCCGAGGAACTTTTCTTTAGGCATCACTCACAAGCAGGGAAATCCATCATGTTACGGAGCCATTTACCAAAAGAAAAATATTACTTTCAGTTCTGCTTTGAGATTCAAGGCTCGGAAAGAATTCATTCAGATGTAACACTATGGAGAATTTATCTTATTGTTTCCTTTTCAGTTGTACACGCGTGCACACAAACATGCCAGCTCGGCTCCATTAGTTTGGCTGACTTTTCAGAATGCACTGCTGAGCATTATCTAACACTGCCTCATGGTTATTACTAATTGATGCCGGAGTCAGTTCATTATTTTTGTCTCCTCTGGCTACTCACATGTCATACGTACAGCCTACTTTCAATCAGCCTGGTGATGCAGTCATGGAGTCTTAAGCCATCACCTTATGTGTGTAAAGTAGCATAAAGTCATTATTTTATTATTTATGACAGCACAGATCCATGTTTTCTGACTTATTATCTATTAACATCCTCTACTTTATCACTGACTGCCTTGCTTATTTTAGTCTGTTATGTTTGTTTTACTCATGTGATAGGCAAAGATTTTGTTTAAGCCACATTAAATCAGGTCCTCTTTTTTTGTGTGCTTTCAGATCAGGAGCAGTACACTACAACTGACAGTCATGCTCCTCTACAGCCAGACATGATCCATTTTTACATTTTACTAGCTCATATAAAACACAGCACCGAGGAGATTACTCAGAATCATGATGGTTCTAATAATAAACACCAGCCTTGTCTACTAATAGAGATCCATGATGTTACATTAAATGAGGGGGATTCCCAGCTGTAAGGAAAACATCCCAACTATATGTTTAGTCCTTGTGCTAGAAGTTTGCTCAAAACCATCCAGCAGCTATCTAAGGGACATCTAGAATTACCTCTCAGTGGCAGACCAACAGAAATGACCTAATTGGCTGCACATTATTCTGTGTGCCTCTCCTACAAATGATGCATTAAAATGCTGTGAATAACACAAAATAGACCTTATGCCACCGACAAAAATTCACTGGAGCAAAAGCGACTGGATGCGTCAGATAAAAAGCAGACAAAAAGAAAGACAATTAGGATGTTAAAAAGAAATTACCAGCCTCATTGATGGTCCTGAATAGAGTCCCCGAGGAGGAAGAGGTAAAAGTTTCGCTTCAGCAAAAGGACATTAACACATATCCCTTCATTATTTTGAATATAATTCCCTTTCCCTACTCACACCCACAGCCTCTCTACATGACCCAGGGAGAAGAACTGACAATGGAAAGTGCATTCCTCAGCTTCAAGATAATGTCTAGGAAAGTGTGAAGAGCTTGGACATCATTTTAATCCATCTTAAGACATTTTGTGTAACTGTCTGCACCTTGCTATTCACAAGCTGACTCAATCTAGTTAAAAAGTCTACAAGATTTAGCATGTATCCCTACATTAAAATAGATATTATTACACCAGTAAGCAACTGTTGTGTAACTAAACAAAACCACACTGAGAACGATGTTGAAACTAAAAACATGAATGTGCACACCCTCTTTATACAAGTATATAGAAGTATGTATATAACGTATAAAGACTGTAAAAGTTCAATTACATATGCAGCAAAATGCTTGTAAAATCATTTGTTGTATAACTTTACAAAATATTTGTAAAGTTATATTTAAACAATCAGACTAAGTAGTTTATCATAAGCTTTATAGGACTGGCCTTCTTATCAGTGCAAAGGTAAATAATTTAAAACGCTGAAGTAAATTCCCTCAAAGAAGAACAATTCCAACAAAGAAAACTTAAACCTTGTTTACAAAGGGTTGTTAGATAAGATTAACGGTTCAATTTGCTTCCTAAAATGGTTATTTCATAGCCCTCTTTAATGGTTTTTGTCATGCTAATCATAGACTGTATATAAAAGATGTATGTAGTGACTATAGTATGAACCATTGGTTTGCAAAGTCAATTTTTGAGCAATTTGACTGTTACCACTTTTTTTTTTCTATCAACAGGATACTAGAAGCAAAGACTGGATCTGACTGACTAAATAAAAACACTGTACAGTCATAATGAACTCATTTGTTGATCATGTCCATTCCCACAATTCTTTTATTCTCTTTTTTTGTTCTAAAAGCGACAACAATATACAAATTTACAGTCCTGTTTTACTAAATTAGATCTGAAACCTTCGAGTGAGACCGTAAACACATTAGGGTGGTTTATAAAGAGGTTACACTTTCTTTTACACTTTTAGCTCTTTCCCATTAGTACCTACTCAACTCGACTCAACTTGGTTTCGTACATTTTCCATTACAATCGAGTACCGCCCAATGTCTGTAGGGTTGTTATAGCAACACGTTTTCTTTGTCAGATGCAGCTACATAAAAAACAACAACATGGTCCCTATTTCACGTGTTGCCGGGTTTCAAAAACGGTGTATTTGATATCTAGGAGGGAGTCGCTTTCATGACTCGTTGGGTGACACTACTGACTAGCGACTCGATGGCTTGCAGTTGATGTCACATTTGCGGATCGCCTCAGATTGCTTGGAACCCCGGCAGAGTAGGTACTAAAAAAGTACCTGGTATCAGGTACTGTCATCTAACAGAAAAAGCCTTAAAAACTGAGTCGAGTTGAGACTAGCTGACCCCAGTAGGTACTAGCGGAACACGGCTATTTGATTCTTTGTAACCGAATCAATTGCCCCCTGCTGTCCATTAGGAAGAATGCAGGTTTACTGCCCTTCCATATTGGTTGTCAGATTTGCAGATGTTTTAGTCTATAATTCCAGCTTATCAACTCATAAGCTCAGTGTAGCTAGTGGCTATGCTGCATGCTTAGTACTGAATTTATGAATAGTTGGTAACTGTGTGTGCTTTCAGTTTTCAGGGAATAAATCTATAATGGGACTTACTCCAAAGGTAAAAATCAGGCAAAAAAAAAACAAAAAACCATGCACTTGAATCGCTTTGAATGTGTACTTTACCTTTTGCTTTCTTAGCCTTTGTAAAGAGGAGCTGTAGAGTTTATTTTCTGCAAACACTTGGAGTACCGTATTGATCACTATGAGGGCAAATATTAGAGAGACATAAAGCAAAGTTTCTCATTACAGTGTTTGGTTCACTGAATGTTAAATAACACAGACCCTCGAAAAGTTATGCAGCAATTAAAGCAAGTCTTATACTGCAAGCTCAATTATCCTAGAGCATGGATATGTATCCTTGCAGAAATCCAGTAAAAGTGATTACACTGCTGTATCCGTTCTTAGCATTGGTCACGTTCGAAGCAAGTGCTGCTCTGCTGGTGAGTAATTAACAAATGAGTGAGTTTAATGAGCAGAGGTGAGCACTTCAAATGTGAATCATGTCTTCACATGCTAATGATGTAGCAGTTAATTTCAATAATAAAGACATGTATGTTCTTGAATCATGCTCGAGTTACGAGGGAGGAGATTTAAAATTTGAATTAAAAGCTGAGACAGGATGGTGCTGAAACCTGTCAAATATTTGAACTAGCTGAATGAATATTTGATCTGGAGAAGTAGATATGAGTGATGTGTGGGTGGACAGGCAAGCAGGATTTTCATTTTATTGTTTCTTTTAACAGCTTATTCAATGTCAGTAAAATCAAAGTACAAAGATGACACAAAGTATAATCTGCCATTGGTTCTTATAATAGAGCACACCTTCTTCTTCAGCTCCAAAGAAAATAGAAATAGTTTTGTATCTTGTACCCAGTTAACTTTCTAAGTTTATCAGAGTTGACTGGAGGATAGTTTCAAAGAAGGTCTTTGTTTTTTTTCCTCCTTTTTTATTATTATGCCTCAAACCAAGCAGCACATCGGGCAGCAGTGCGTCTGTGCCGTAATCCACTTGTACTACCCTTTTTCTCTCTTGGCAAGTCAGCCAAAGCTCAAAATCTCTAGTGATAACCTATTATAGTCTCAACCAAAGTGCTGCAGAGCTCAGTGGTTCCCCCACAGTGGCTTGTGGCATTGCCCTAAATTCTTAGTGACACCCAGAAAAAGTGATTTTTAAGGTTCCCCGGGCATTCTTCGTGTTGTCAGCGACAGTTTCTGTTGTGGAGTTCATCTGTACCACATACTATGATACTAGAATGATTGAAAATTTTAATTAAAAAATTTGAATGGAGTTTTTGTGTCTTTGCTGTCTCTGAGCACAGACAGAATTCAACTATGTGCCTAATAAGCCACTCAGAGATTCGGGTCATCTTTATTTCAGGCTCAGCTTAAATCGTGGAGGGAGGGTGTGACTTAGAGAGTGATGAAGAGAGCACGATGGAGGGAGGACTGGAGTGCCCTCGTGGTCCCAGACACAGATGGACAAGATGAGAGGGGAGCACAAGCACAGCTGAGGCCTTGTAGCGTGGAGTATTATAAGACCAGGAGCCAGAGAGCCCCGGCTCTGCACTGATGACACTGGCTTTTCTACCACTCAGTCATTCACTGCTCTCACCAGGAACCCCTGGGACGTGACTCGCCGAGCACAGTTGCATCAAGATTAAAGGCACTCTTGCCTTCTAAGATCAAAAGTTTGCTGGGCTATGCCAAAAGTGTTTCCAGAGGAGTTATGATGGTACATTTGATACACAGGGCACAAATGCCCAGAGCCATTAGCAATGGGAAAATGAAAATTAACTAAAAGCATATCAGAATGATTTGAATGTTCTAATAGAGCTGAATCAATTAAATATGCTTTCCATCTGCTTAGACAAAAGTTAAAAAAATAAATAAAGAATTGGCTGGATTTCAGCAGCAAATAGCCAAATTTAAACCAAAGTTCAACTCTGACAAGTCATCAACTTTGACATTTTGCCGCTCCAATTTACTGTCATTATTACAAGCTTTTACATCAGAGCTTTTCATAAAGAGTGTAGTTTATGACAGATGGATAGGTTTGACCTATTATTACTGCCCTCCTTTATGAAATCCCTTAAGCCTCATGCATAGAAATCATGTTTGTCAGGTCCTTAGAAAGAGGCAATGAATATAATCCTTTAATGGGAAAAAGTGGCATGAAGGTATGCATTCAGGCGTGAAGCCTTGTTTGTCTGAGTTGCATTCTGCTTATTATATGCGGTGTTTGATGAGTGTATCCATTAAACGCCTGGGCTGGAAAATGTAAAAATTGTCACAAGTTATCGCTCTGGCTTCACACTCCCTGAGAGCTGAAGCACAAAGCACACTCTACCTGAACTCCACAGAGTACTGACAGAGCAGTAATCTGCCACCGGAGCTTCGAAGAGAAGGAAAGAAAGCACACAATAGCATCATCCAGTTCTTATCCATTTTGTGAAAGGAGAAGAGTGAGAAAAGAAAATGAACACATTGCCTCAGAACTAACGACACTGAAATTTAAAAAAAAAAGTTCCCTTGCAAGTGCGTGCAATGTTGCTCAGGATGCTAAGAAGCAGAATATAAGATGCAAAAGGTGAAATTCAAAGAAAAATGATTATCATCTGTGGATTAACTGGAATGATTTAAATGTGCAGCTTTGCAGACATGTTTTTATACCACAGCGGGCCAAAGACAGACACTCTGATTCTTCCCGTTTTTGCCTCATCATCTTACTCTCCTCTCAAAGAGAGAAGTTTCAGATAGGCAGCGCAGAACAAAGAAACTCCACAGACCAGAGCTGGTTTCCAAGGTAACAGCAAACGGGTCCCCTTTGGATCGAATGGCTAATTTCCACACCTGTACCCCTCAATGCATCTGCAGAGCGATGAGGATTACAACATGTTTTATGACCGCTCGCCCGCAACAATCGGCTGCAACAGAGGTGACCACACCATATATGGCTGCAAGAACTACAGCTTGCCACCTCATTAGTAGTATCACACTGATAGGAACAGCTGGCTTTTTCTTTCTTGCTCATCTGTGTGTGTGTTATGTCATCTCGCTCTCGTTCTGCATTTCATTTTCTTACCAACATCCTCAGTGTGCCTGTTTCTCAAACCGTGTCCTCACTTCTTCCCCATCTCCCATTATGATCACATATTCAAGCTTTCATCACACGGCTCTTTTTATCCCTGTCAATCTGTCACTTTATCCAGACTAAGTACCCTCCCAGTCCTTTAATATGTAGTTATCATTGACAGAGGAGTTATCTGCGTGAAGTTTCAAACTCTACATTCTAAGTTTAGGATGTTATTTTCTTATAATTTAATTGGCCACTTGAACTAATTTGAGCAATTTGTTAATGTGATTTTTTTTAAAAACACAGAACAGTTAATTGACGCTGCTGCAAAATTTGACCTTTAGTCTGAACTTCTTAACTTGTTGCACTAATATCTTTAAAGGCTCTTTATGTGGGCAAAGAGCCATCAAAGAGGTCAACACGTTACACAAACTGGCTCTGGTGACAACTAGAGCTGTAGTAGTCTGATCAGTACCATCAGGCGATAGCAAAATGATATCAAAGCCTTCTTGCATAGAAACCTCAGTCTTGGGCTGTTGTAGCTACTGTTGGTTAAACCACAATCTACTTCTTTAGTTAGCTGTTTGAACTCATGATAGAATCAACTGCAGAGCAACTTTTTAGTGATTTAAAATGGAAAACAATTAAGTAAAATGACCTTATGTCAAGTTTCCGAATTCCAGAAACATGACGTAATATTTGGGTTTTTTAAAAAATTAGTTTAGCTGTTCCATCTGATGACTTTATATGGGTGTTGTTAATAACCTCCCCGTGTCCACGGTGTCGACTGCTCCTGTCCCACTGCAACCTTGTGTTGGATGAGCTGAAAAAAACAGATGGATGGTTTATAACTTATGGTATAACACAGCTAATGGAGGGGAATTAAGTTACTTTGACATCAGTTGTAGGAGAAAGCAGTAACCTTCAGGCTGTAAAATGAAGCTGAAATTAAAGTGCCTAAAACTGCTGCTCATGAAACAAGAACTTAAGGGTTGTCTCATAGTCCCATAGACTCTCATATTAAGATGCTTAACAGTAAAAATGAAACCTCTTCACAGGTTTATATTTTCCTACTTTGTGATATCCTAACTGGGAGCGAATTTTTATATAAGTCACTCTTTTACATGGTGTTAAGGCCTAATGTTTTATTAGGCCTTAACACATTATTATGGGCATAGCTGTGTTTATGTGACCAGTTTCTCTCTGTTCACTGTTAAACTATTGAGAAGTTGGCTGTTCAGTTTTTCAGGCTAAAAAAGTTTTAAAAGAAATGTGATTCTGATTTTGGTCAAAATCAGCAGCCTGTTGAGTATCTCAGTAAATCATGTATGGACAAATCTTGCTAACCAATACATACCTAGTGTTATAATCAATTTCTCCTCAGCTTTTCCTCATGTCCAAAAATGATCACATGTGGTTTTAAAAAAGATAGAAGAAGAAAAAAGGAAACTTTAACATAATCCAATTATGTGGTGTTACTTTGGTCCATCTGTTATAGTCCTTTCTGTTTATATTTGGTCTGTGCTCAAGATGCTATGACATCTCTGCACAAGAGAGGAAGGTTTGAAAGAGCTAGAGAACGCTCCTTTATAGCCAGGCATTGAACAACTCATTAAAAAGCTTCTTTGAATTACATATAAGCAACAATCAAGGTTAATGACAACAAGATTTAGGAATATAGGACACTACGTGTGTAGTTCAGTGCAATTTGAATAACTTTACATAATTTAATGACCCCACAATACTCAGTTTTTGAGTCGCTTGTTGCAAAATTCTTTTTCACAGTGATGGAAAGAGCTGGGAGGCGAAAACATAAATACAGACAGTAATTAGTAAGGGAAAAAACAGAAGTGCAAAATATGAATTTTTATAAAGGACACTTACACAAAAAGGTGACAGAGAAGATACATTTTCAGATTTTTTAGTTTGAGATTAACCCAAAGTTCTGGCATTTAAAAACAGAACTTCACATTAACTCTGTGGAGTGTTTTTGCTCAATATTCCTCAGGTTGAATATCTGTCCTCCAAGGGCCAGTAGCCAAACAGTGTAATAGCGCTGCAAAGGTTCTAATTTGTGTGCATCCTAATGACTGTTGCCCCAAGCTGTTTGCACAGTTTCTCTGCAAGCCATGAGAAGGTCAGCATGGCATCACAGCAGACGTTAAAGACAGACTTAATCGTTGGGGCAGTTGACAGTTGAAACACACACACACACACACACACACACACACACACACACACACACACACACACACACACACACGCACACATACATATACAGAGTTCGTGTAATCATTATTTCAGTGTACTCTGCACAGACTTACAAGCATTTTCTTGAGTTTTACTGTAGTCTTAACTACTGTACATCTACTGCATGCTTACAACCCACCCTAAATTAACCTTAAAAAAGCCTGAAATTTTATTGACTTACCTGATGGAAAAGGACTGGAATGGATTTTTTTTCCCACCTAAGGAAGTCATAATGTGACTATGTCAATCTATGTCAATAGATTTATGTCCCCACAACATGAGCAATACCTTGAAAACACACAGAGAGAACTCCTTTTTACATCATGATTGCATGCAAGCATGTGCACACAAACACCTACACACATAAATCTGATATAAAGCAAGGCGCTCACATGCCGCATGTATACATTCAAGCTGAATGACTGAAAATTACAGTAACTTCACCATAGTTTGCTACTTTTATCACACTGCCAAGGACCATATCAGTGGGGTTATTTTCTCCAGGCAAATGAAATGTATTTTCTATATCAGAACACATTTAATAGTCCTTTTACTTCCTGTGACATTTTAAAAACAAGGGTTTTTTTTGTTGTCGTTGTTGTTGTTTTTTTGTTTTTTTTTGCTTTCTTGGCTGTTAGCAGCATTATAGATGTGATGGAAATTCACTTCGGTTTTATTGCACTGAATATGGAAAGTCAGTCAGTCAAATTGATGTAACACTCAGATAAATCCCTCTGCCACACATCCTTAAGTTTAAGCAGAGGTGTTGTTGAAAATAAATTTGGTTCTCAGAAAAAAACCCTACCTTTACTACCGATTTTTTTTAGTTCAAAAAGCTTTTGTTGCATTTTTCTCTCTTAAAGCTGGCCTCAAGGTGACCCAGAATCAACTATTAAACATGGCAAGAGTCTTCTTAATCAACATGGACATATTGGAATTTGATACGGAAGTGCTCAGGTTAAAAGTAATCATTTAGCATATATATATATATTCATGCAGGCTAATTTAGATTAGGAACATAAAGACCAAATTAAGAAGATGGGGCCAAAGTCACAAATGGAAATGAGCACAGACATAATGATGAAACTGTACTTTAATTAACCTCTGCATAATCTTCATTTTCTGGATGCACTAGTGTCCTCTGGATCAAAAAATAAATGCCTTTGCATTGGTGTTCACCGAGTTTAAAGCCAAAATCTGTTTTGTGCAAAGAAGCAGCAAACATTCTCAGTTACTGTACTTGTCAACTTTCACTATTCAAGAAAGAGACATTTATAATGTCTTTCAGGTCAGGGAAGGCATGTATTAATGACTGGTCAGGATGTAGATGTGTGTAGTTATGACCTTTTTATCCTTCAAATCCTTATTTTAAAAAAGCCTGTTGCATAGTTATGATGAAACTCCGAAATAAATACGTGGCACATGCATAAGCTGTTCAGGTCATGGTTTTTGCAGTTCTAACTCAAACAGATGAAATGGGTAAAGTTGAGTGGGAATGTGCTAGTCTAAATCTTCAGTGCTACTTGCTGCTCATTGTTTGCCTTGGTTAGGTTCATTATACATTCTATTGGCAGGTTCTGTCCCTCCTGTAGATGCATTACAAGCAGCTGCTTGCTGTGAGCAGTTTTCACTAACTGATGAATCATTCAGTCAACTGGCTTTTATGTTAAACACTTTTTCAACCAGTGAGACACCTGAATTCTTAGCAGAATTTCATAGAATGTCATTTATCTATTTTTTTCTATACAAAAAGTCTTTTATGGCTAAATTTCCAGGCTGTGTTGCAATTTCCTCCTAAGCCTTGAATATTCTTACAGCTATTGAAGCCGAAGTACTTCATAGTCCTTGGGAATGAATCTAGATAGTTTTGCAAAGAGTCAAGAATAAAGGAAAAGCGATATAGATTATATATCAGAAAGTGCAGAAGACGTCAGAAGATCAGTCTTTGCAGCAAACAAGCAGCTCTGTGGTTTCTAACTGTAGCTTTCTGGATTCTTTTTCAACAGTGCCTTTCATCCATAGAGGGACTTTAATGTTAGAGCATGTTCACTTCTCAGTCTCAAATCATGCTTTTATGAAAAGGCTTTCCCCAATTTTATTTAAGTTTTCATTTGCTTGAATTGTCGTGCATTTCTGAAATTTCTCATTACACAGTTTATTGGTCTTAATGTTTTTATTTTGCTTGCTCTTTCTTCTTCTTCCTCTTCTTCTTATAAGAAGAGGAATACAACAGTTTTTTTCTGTTCCGCAACAAATGGCAATTTATATATTACAGAATTATGTAAGATTATTCCACGCAAAGCAGAAGTTTAACATCAGACTGATGTCGCTCACTTTACACTTTGCTATGCCTGGTTGCATGTCTTTTTTCCCATCCATCCATCTATCCATCCATCCATCTATTCGCTTCCGCTTATCCTTTTCAGGGTCACAGGGGGCGCTGGAGTCTAATCCCAGGTGTCTTAGGGCGAGACGCAGGGTACACCCTGGACAGGTCGCCAGTCTGTCGCAGGGCTAACACAAAGACTGAGACAACCAATCGCAGTCACATTCACTCCCACATTCACACCTATGAGCAATTTAGTTTTTCTAATTAACCTATCCCCACTAACTGCATGTTTTTGGACTGTGGGAGGAAGTCGGAGGAC
The DNA here is from genome assembly GCF_036321145.2 of Pelmatolapia mariae. NCBI lineage: Eukaryota > Metazoa > Chordata > Actinopteri > Cichliformes > Cichlidae > Pelmatolapia > Pelmatolapia mariae. The sequence continues at coordinate 47,665,835 of NC_086236.1, read as the reverse complement.
CTTCTTGCTGTGAGGCAACAGTGCTAACCACTGTTTAAAAGGAGAATACAGTATTGTATCTGACAGCACACAGTCACTCAAATGTTGGCTAGAAGTTCCTACTCATATAGCTTCTTTTCCCTTAATGCGCATTTTCCTTGCACATGGAGATATTCAGTAACCTGTGCCAGATAATGAGTGCTTTTACGGGCTTTAAAGGAGAGTTTGTTGGGGATAGAACCACGCAGAATAAAGCATTTGAGGAAGTTATGATACGGGTGCTGTTCAGACATGGCCATGTACCAGGTGCATTTACTTATGCAGGGATTGTAATTGCAATGGGTTTTGGAGACAGAGTAGAGAATACAGCAATCTAAGCAGGTGAATTGGCAGCTTTGCCATGGCTGTGCTGAGCAGACTGCTAAATAAGGTATTCTGTT